>NC_057795.1:698965968-699113468 GCF_018294505.1 Triticum aestivum | reverse complement strand
GAACCTGGGTAAACATCGTGTCCGCAGTCTCCTATTACCATTGGCCTTAGATGCATAGTTCAGGACCCCCTACCCGAGATCCGCCAGTTTTGACACCGACATTGGTGCTTTCATTGAGAGTTCCGTGTTGGAAATATGCCCTAGAGGCAATAATAAAATGGTTATTATTATATTTCCTTGTTCATGATAATTGTCTATTGTTAATGCTATAATTGTATTAACTGGAAACCATAATACTTGTGCGAATACATAGACCAGAACATGTCCCTAGTGAGCCTCTAGTTGACCACCTCGTTGATCAATAGATGGTTATGGTTTCCTGACCATGGACATTGGATGTCATTGATAACGTGATCACATCATTATGAGAATGATGTGATGGACAAGACCCAATCCTAAGCATAGCACAAGATCGTGTAGTTCGTTTGCTAAAAGCATTTCTAATGTCAAGTATCATTTCCTTAGACCATGAGATTGTGCAACTCCCGGATACCGTAGGAATGCTTTGGGTGTGCCAAACATCACAACGTAACTGGGTGGCTATAAAGGTGCACTACGGGTATCTCCGAAAGTGTCTGTTGGGTTGGCACGAATCGAGACTGGGATTTGTCACTCCGTGTGACGGAGAGGTATCTTTGGGCCCACTCGGTAATGCATCATAATAATGAACTCAATGTAACTAAGTACTTAGTCACGGGATCATGCATTACGGAACGAGTAAAGTGACTTGCCGCTAACGAGATTGAACGAGGTATTGGGATATCAACGATCGAATCTCAGGCAAGTAACGTACCGATTGACAAAGGGAATTGTATACGGGATTGCTTGAATCCTTGACATCGTGGTTCATACGATGAGATCATCGTGGAACATGTGGGAGCCAACATGGGTATCTAGACCCCGCTGTTGGTTATTGGCTAGAGAGCTATCTCGGTCATGTCTGCATGATTCCCGAACCCGTAGGGTCTACACACTTAAGGTTCGGTGACGCTAGAGTTATTATGGGAATTAGTGTGTAGTTACCGAATGTTTTTCGGAGTCCCGGATAAGATGCCAGATGTCACGAGGAGTTCCGGAATGGTCCGGAGGTAAAGATTTATATATGGAAAGTCCTATTTTGGCCACCGAAAAATGTTCGAGATTTTTTGGTATTGTACCGGGAAGGTTCTAGAAGGTTCCAGAGTGGGGCCCACCTGCATGGGGGGACCCACATGAACGTGGGTACTGGGGGCAAGACCCCACACCCCTGGTCAAGGCACACCAAGATCCCCCCTTAGAAGGAATAAGATCATATCCCGAAAGGATAAGATCAAGATCCCTAAAAAGGGGGATAACAATCGGTGGGGAAGGAAATGATGGGATTTCTTTCCTCCAACCTTTACCAACGCCCCAATGGACTTGGAGGGCAAGAAACCAGCCCCCTCCACCCCTATATATAGTGGGGAGGCACATGGGAGCTTCACCCCTTGCCCCTAGCGCAGCCCTCCCCCTCTCCAACTCCACCTCCTCCTCAGTACTGCTTTGCGAAGCCCTGCCGGAGAACTGCAAGCTCCACCACCATGTCGTCGTGCTGCCGGAGCTCTCCCTCAACTTCTCCTCTCCCCTTTCTGGATCAAGAAGGAGGAGACGTCCCCGAGCTGTACGTGTGTTGAACGCGGAGGCACCGTCCGTTCAGCGTTAGATCGGATCTTCCACGATTTGAATCGGCGCGAGTACGACTCCCTCATCCGCGTTCTTGTAACGCTTCCGCATCACGATCTTCAAGGGTATGAAGATGCACTCCCCTCTCTCTCGTTGCTAGTCTCCCCATAGATTGATCTTGGTGATGCGTAGAATTTTTTTAATTTCTGCAACGATCCCCAACAGTGGCATCATGAGCTAGGTCTATGCGTAGTTTCTATGCACGAGTAGAACACAAGTTGTTGTGGGCGTCGATTTTGTCGATTTACTTGACACTACTAGTCTTATCTTGATTCGGCGGCATTGTGGGATGAAGCGGCCCGGACCGACCTTACACGTACGCTTACGTGAGACAGGTTCCACCGACTGACATGCACTAGTTGCATAAGGTGGCTAGCGGGTGTCTGTCTCTCCCACTTTAGTCGGATCGGATTCGATGAAAAGGGTCCTTATGAAGGGTAAATAGCAATTGGCATATCACGTTGTGGTTTTGGCGTAGGTAAGAAACGTTCTTGCTAGAAACCTATAGCAGCCAGGTAGAAACTTGCAACAATAATTAGAGCACGTCTAACTTGTTTTTGCAGCATATGTCGTGTGATGTGATATGCCCAAATGATGTGATGAATGAAATATATGTGATGTATGAGATTGATCATGTTCTTGCAATAGGAATCACGACTTGCATGTTGATGAGTATGGCAACCGGCAGGAGCCATAGGAGTTGTCTTAATTTATTGTATGACCTACGTGTCATTGAATAACACCATGTAATGACTTCACTTTATTGCTAAACCTTTAGCCATAGTAGTAGAAGTAATAGTTGGCGAGAAAACTTCATGAAGACATGATGATGGAGATCATGATGATGGAGATCATGATGATGGAGATCATGGTGTCATGCCGGTGATGATGATGATCATGGCGCCCCGAAGATGGAGATCAAAAGGAGAAAAATGATATTGGCCATATCATGTCACTATTTGATTGCATGAGATGTTTATCATGTTGACAGTAGCATAAATAAGATGATCCCTCATAAAATTTCATGAAAGTGTTCCCCCTAACTGTGCACCGTTGCGAAGGTTCGTTGTTTCGAAGCACCACGTGATGATCGGGTGTGATAGATTCTAACATTCGCATACAACGGGTGTAAGCCAGATTTACACATGCAAAACACTTAGGTTGACTTGACGAGCCTAGCATGTACATGAATGGCCTCGGAACACGAGAGACCGAAAGGTCGAACATGAGTCGTATAGCAGATACGATCAACATGAAGATGTTCACCGATGATGACTAGTCTGTCTCACATGATGATTGGACACGGCCTAGTTGACTCGGATCATGTATCACTTAGATGACTAGAGGGATGTCTATCTAAGTGGGAGTTCATTAAATAATCAGATGAACTTAATTATCACGAACATAGTCAAAAGGTCTTTGCAAATTATGTCGTAGCTTACGCTTTAGTTCTACTGTTTAAGATATGTTCCTAGAGAAAATTTAGTTGAAAGTTGACAGTAGCAATTATGCGGACTGGGTCCATATACTAAGGATTGTCCTCATTGCTGCACAGAAGGCTTATGTCCTTAATGCACCATTCGGTGTGCTGAACCTCGAGCGTCGTTTGTGGATGTTGCGAACATCTGACATACACGTTTTGATGACTATGTGATAGTTCAGTGCGTAATGTTAAACGGTTTAGAATTGAGGCACCGAAGACATTTTGAAACGTCGCGGAACATATGAGATGTTCCAAGAGCTGAAATTGGGATTTCAAGCTCGTGCCCACATCAAGAGGTGTGAGACCTCCGACAAGTTTCTTAAGCCTGCAAACTAAGGGAGAAAAGCTCAATCGTTGAGCATGTGCTCAGATTGTCTGAGTACTACAATCGCTTTAATCGAGTGGGAGTTATCTTCCAGATGAGATAGTGATGGTTCTCCAAAGTCACTACCACCAAGCTACTAGAGCTTCATGATGAACTATAACATATCAGGGATAGACATGATGATCCTTGAGCAATTAGCGATGTTTGACACCACGAAAGTAGAAATCAAGTAGGAGCATCAATTTTTGATGGTTAGTAAAACCACTAGTTTCAAGAAGGGCAAGGGAAAGAAGGGATACTTCATGAAACGGCAAATCAGTTGCTGCTCTAGTGAAGAAACCCAAGGTTGAACCCAAACCCGAGACTCAGTGCTTCTGTAATGAGGGAACAATCACTGAAGTAGAACTACCCTAGATACTTGGTAGATGAGAAGGCTGGCAAGGTCGACAGAAGTATATTGGATATACATTATATTAATGTGTACTTTACTAGTACTCCTAGTAGCACCAGGGTAATAGATACTGGTTCAGTTGCTAAGTGTTAGTAACTCAAAATAAAAGGCTACGGAATAAACGGAGACTAGCCGAAGGCGAGGTGACGATATGTGTTGGAGGTATTTCCAAGGTTGATGTTATCAAACATCGCACGCTCCCTCTACCATCGGGATTGGTGTTAAACCTAAATAATTGTTATTTGGTGTTTGCGTTGAGCATAGACATGATTGGATTATGTTTATTGCAATACGGTTGTTCATTTAAGGAGAATAATGGTTACTCTGTTTATTTGAATAATACCTTCAATGGTCTTGCACCTAAAATGAATGGTTTATTGAATCTCGATCGTAGTGATACACATGTTCATGCCAAAAGATATAAGATAGTAATGATAGTACTACATACTTGTGGCACTGCCATTTGAGTCATATTGGTATAAAACGCATGAAGAAGCTCCATGTTGATGGATCTTTTGGACTCACTCATTTTTTGAAAAGTTTGAGACATGCGAACCATGTCTATTAGTTTGTATGCATGAAGAAACTCCATGCAGATGGATCATTTGGACTCACTTGATTTTGAATCACTTGAGACATGCAAATCATACCACATGGGCAACATGACTGAAAACCCTCATTTTCAATAAGATGGAACAAGAAAGCAACTTCTTGGAAGTAATACATTTTGATGTGTGCTGTCCAATGAGTGCCGAGGCAAGCAGTGGATATCGTTATGTTCTTACTTCATAGCTGATTTGAGTAGATGTTGAGTATATTTACTTGATGAAACACAAGTCTGAATTATTGAAAGGTTCAAGTAATTTCAGAGTGAAGTTGAAGATCATCGTTACAAGAGGATAAATTGTCTATGATATGGTCATAGAGATGAGTATCTGAGTTATGAGTTTGGTATACAATTAAGACATTGTAGAAATTGTTTCACAACTAATACCGCCTGGAACACCATAGTGTGATGGTGTGTCCGAACATCATAGCTGCACCCTATTGGATATGGTGCATACCATGATGTCTCTTATCGAATTACCACTATTGTTTATGGGTTAGGCATTAGAGACAACCGTATTCACTTCAAATAGGGCACCACGTAATTCTGTTGAGATGACAGCGTATGAACTATGGTTTAGAGAAACCTAAGCTGTCATTTCTTAAAAGTTTGGGGCTGCGAAGCTTATGTGGAAAAGTTTTAGCCTGATAAGCTCAAACCCAAAGCGGATAAATGCATCTTCATAGGACACCCAAAACAGTTGGGTATACCTCCTATTTCAGATCCGTAAGCAAAAGTGATTGTTTCTAGAAATGGGTCCTTTCTCGAGGAAAAGTTTCTCTTGAAAGAATTGAGTGGGAGGATGGTGGAGACTTGATGAGGTTATTGAACCATCACTTCAACCAATCTGTAGTAGGGCACAGGAAGTTGTTCCTGTGGTGCCTACACCAGTTGAAGTGGAAGCTGATGATAGTGATCATGAAACTTCGGATCAAGTCACTACCAAACTCGTAGGTCGACAAGAACGCGTACTGCTTTGGAGTGGTACGGTAATCCTGTCTTGGAGGTCATGTTGCTAGACAACAATGAACCTACGAGCTGTGGAGAAGCGATGGTGGGCCCGGATTCCGACAAATGGCTCGAGGCCATAAAATCTGAGAGAGGATCCATGTATAAAACAAAGTGTAGAGTTTGGAAGAACTACTTGATGGTCGTAAGGCTGTTGGGTACAGATGGATTTTAAAAGGGAAGACGGACAATGATGGTAAGTGTCACCATTAAGGAAGCTCGACTTGTCGCTAAGATGTTTTCCGACAAGTTCAAGGAGTTGACTACGATGAGACTTTCTCACTCGTAGCGATGCTAAGAGTCTGTTGAAATTATATTAGCAGTCCCTGCATTATTTATGAAATCTTGCAGATAGGATGTCAAAAAATTGTTTCCTCAATGATTTTCTTGAGGAAAGGTTGTATGTGCTACAACCAGAAGGTTTTGTCAATCCTAAAAGATGCTAACAAGTATGCAAAGCTCCAGCAATCCTTTAAGGACTGGAGTAAGCATCTCGGAGTTGGAATATACGCTTTGATGAGATGATCAAAGATTTTGGGTTTATACAAAGTTTATGAGAAACTTGTATTTCCAAAGAAGTGAGTGGGAGTACTATAGCATTTCTGATGAGTATATGTTGTTGACATATTGTTGATCGGAAATGATGTAGAATTTCTAGAAAGCATATAGGGTTATTTGAAAAGTATTTTTCAATGGAAAACCTGGATTAAGCTACTTGAACATTGAGCATCAAGATCTATAAGGATAGATCAAAATCGCTTGATAGTACTTTCAAATGAGTACGCACCGTGACAAGATTTTGAAGGAGTTCAAAATAGATCAGCAAAGAAGGAGTTCTTGGCTGTTTTATAAGGTGTGAGTATTGAGTAAGACTCAAGACCTGACCACGGCAGAAGAGAGAGAAAGGACGAAGGTCATCCCCTATGCTTTAGACGTAGGCTCCACAGTATGCTATGCTGTGTACCGCACCTAAAGTGTGCCTTGCCATGAGTCAGTCAAGGGGTAAAAGTGTGATCCAGGAATGGATCATAGGACAGTGGTCAAGGTTATCCTTAGTAACTAGTGGACTAAGGAATTTTCTCGATTATGGAGGTGGTAAAAGAGTTCGTCGTAAAGGGTTATGCCGATGCAAACTCTGACACTAAGCTGGATGACTCTGAGTAGTAGACCGGATTCGTATAGTAGAGCAGTTATTTGGAATAGTTCCAAATAGCGCGTGGTAGCTGCATCTAGGAGATGACATAAAGATTTGTAAAGCACACACGGATCTGAAAGATTCAGACCCGTTGACTAATAACCCCTGTCACAAGCGAGATATGATCAAACCCAATGGGTGTTGGATTTATTACAATCACATAGTGATGTGAACTAGATTATTGACTCTAGTGCAAGTGGGAGACTGTTGGAAATATGCCCTCGAGGTAATAATAAAAGGGTTATTATTATATTTCCTTGTGCATGATAATTGTCTATTGTTCATGCTATAATTGTATTAACTGGAAACCGTAATACATGTGTGAATACATAGACCACAACATGTCCCTAGTGAGCCTCTAGTTGACTAGCTCGTTGATCAATAGATGGTTATGGTTTCCTGACCATGGACATTGGATGTCATTGATAACGTGATCACATCATTAGGAGAATGATGTGATGGACAAGACCCAATCCTAAGCATAGCACAAGATCGTGTAGTTCGTTTGCTAAAAGCTTTTCTAATGTTAAGTATAATTTCCTTAGACCATGAGATTGTGCAACTCCCGGATACTGTAGGAATGCTTTGGGTGTGCCAAACGTCACAACGTAACTCGGTGGCTATAAAGGTGTACTACGGGTATCTCCAAAAGTGTCTGTTGGGTTTGCATGAATCGAGACTGGGATTTGTCACTCCGTGTGACGGAGAGGTATCTCTGGGCCCACTCGGTAATGCATCATCATAATGAGCTCAATGTGACTAAGTAGTTAGTCATAGGATCATGCATTACGGAACGAGTAAAGTGACTTGCCGGTAACAAGATTGAATGAGGTATTGGGAAACCGACGATCAAATCTCGGGCAAGTAACGTACCGATTGACAAAGGGAATTGTATACGGGATTGCTTGAATCCTTGACATCGTGGTTCATCCGATGAGATCATCATGGAACATGTGGGAGCCAACATGGGTATCCAGATCTCGTTGTTGGTTATTTGCCAGAGAGCTGTCTCGGTCATGTCTGCATGATTCCCGAACCCATAGGGTCTACACACTTAAGGTTCCGTGACGCTAGAGTTGTTATGGGAATTAGTGTGCAGTTACCGAATGTTGTTCGGAGTCCCGGATGAGATCCCGGACGTCACAAGGAGTTCTGGAATGGTCCGGAGGTAAAGATTTATATATGGGAAGTCCTATTTTGGCCACCGGAAAATGTTCGGGATTTTTCGGTATTGTACCGGGAAGGTTCTAGAAGGTTCCGAAGTGGGCCCACCTGCATGGGGGGACCCAGATGAACGTGGGTAGTGGGGGCAAGGCCCCACAACCCTGGTCAAGGCGCACCAAGATCCCCCCTTAGAAGGAATAAGATCATATCCCGAAAGGATAAGATCAAGATCCGTAAAAAGGGGGGATGGGATTTATTTCCTCCCACCTTTGCCAACACCCCAATGGACTTGGAGGGAGGGAAACCATCCCCCTCTACCCCTATATATAGTGGGGAGGCGCATGGGAGCTTCACTCCCTTGCCCCTGGCGCAGCCCTCCTCCTCTCCAACTCCACCTCCTCCTCAGTAGTGCTTGGCGAAGCCCTGCCAGAGTATTGCAAGCTCCACCACCACGCCGTCGTGCTGCCGGAGCTCTCCCTCAACTTCTCCTCTCCCCTTGCTGGATCAAGAAGGAGGAGACATCCCCGGGCTGTATGTGTGTTGAACATGGAGACGCTGTCCGTTCAGCGTTAGATCAGATCTTTCGCGATTTGAATCGCCACGAGTACGACTCCCTCATCCGCGTTCTTGTAACGCTTCCGCATCACGATCTTCAAGGGTATGAAGATGCACTCCCCCCTCTCTCGTTGCTAGTCTCCCCATAGATTGATCTTGGTGATGTGTAGAATTTTTTTAATTTCTGCAACGATTCCCAACATTCCTCTGTGTCATCGCTGTAAGGCTCGATGGCTTCTCCAATCTTCAACAACGCCGTCCTGGGTGAGACTTTTCTCCCCAGACAGATCTTCGTGTTCGGAGGCTTCGCACTGCGGCCCAACTCGCTTGGCCATCTGGAGCAGATCGATAGCTATGCCCCGGGCCATCAGGTCAGGTTTGGAAACCTAAACTACACTGCCGACATCCACAGAGACTTGATCTTCGACGGATTCGAGCCCATGTTAGGAGCGCCGAACGATCACGACATGCATGACCTAGATCTGCCGTCGGAAAGTATTCGAAACATCACGCTTGCTACGGCTCCGGACTTCGTTCCAGAGCAGATCATGCCTTCCGAGGACGGGCGGATGGACCCTGCCCCGGAGGCCGCACACTCATCGGCGTTGGAGCCGAACACAGACTCCGCTCCTAAGGAGATCTGTGTCTCCGGACCCCCGGACTTATCTTCGGTCGTAAGTCCCGGACCGCGTGCATCCATGCCCATTGAATCTGATTGGGCTCCGGTCATGGAATTCACCACCGCGGATATCTTCCAGCATTCCCCCTTTGGTGGTGTGCTAAATTCATTAAGGTCTCTCTCTTTGTCAGGAGATTCCTGGCCGAACTATGTTCGGCTCGAGTGAGAAGCAGGCGACGAAGAAATTCGTCACCAACCCACCACCCACTTCATAGCCACAGTCGATGATTTGACCGGCGTGCTTAACTTCGACTCTGAAGACATCGGCAGTATAGACGACAATGTGGGAGAAGAACAGGAACCACCGCCCACAGGGCGCTGGACTGCCACCTCTTCATATTATATATATATATATATATATATATGGTGGATACTCCCAAAGAAAAATATGGCGATGAGGCAACAGAAGAAAATAATCCAGATGGCCGAAGAGGAATACAATCCTGATCAACCCACCTTCGAGCAAGTCGAACAAGAACACAGGCAGGTCAGCCCAGATGAACAGGCGATGGATGGATACTTGGAGGATGATAACTATATGCCTCCCTCCAAAGACGAGGTGAGCCTCCGTGACGACGAATTCGGCGTACCGGAGGATCCCATAGAGCAGGATCGCTTCAAGCGCCGGCTTATAGCCACTGCAAGAAGCCTGAAAAAGAAGCAGCAGCAGCTCCAAGCTGATCAAGACCTGCTCGCAGATAGATGGACCAAGGTCCTGGCGGCCAAGGAATACGGACTCGAGCCCCCTATCAGGGGATACCCAAAGCACAAATCGCTAGAAAAAGAGGCCGAAGAGCCTGAACTTCCAGCACAAGATGAGGCTGACCGGCCACCTTGTGGCCGGGATAAAATGACTTACCAGCCCGCACCCCCACGCTAGTTCACTACAACCCGGGGCAACACGCAGGACCTGCAAGACACATTGGGAAACAACGGAGGACAACCAAGATCGATTTATGGATCACGAGGGTGCACCACAGCACATGACGATGATCGTCATGCCGGATACACTAATAATAAATCCGGTCAGGCCAAACATAACCGGCCAGACCTAGCCGGACTTCGTCATGACATAGCCCGGCGCAGAGGCGCCGCACACCCCCTTTGCTTCACCGATGAAGTAATGGAACATGAATTCCCAGAAGGGTTTAAACCTGTCAACATCGAGTCATACGATGGCACAACAAACCCTGCGGTATGGATCGAAGATTTCCTTCTCCACATTCACATGGCTCACGGTGATGACCTACATGCCATCAAGTATCTCCCACTTAAGCTTAAAGGGCCAGCCAGACATTGGCTGAATAGCCTGCTAGCAAACTCCATTGGCAGTTGGGAAAATCTTGAGGACGCATTCCTCGATAACTTCCAGGGCACCTACGTGCGACCACCGGATGCTGATGACTTAAGTCACATTACCCAACAGCCTGGAGAGTCAGCCAGGAAATTCTGGACTCGGTTCCTAACTAAAAATAACCAAATTATCGATTGTCTGGACGCGGAGGCCCTGGCGGCCTTTAAGCATAATATCTGTGACGAGTGGCTTGCCCGACACCTCGGCCAAGAAAAACCGAAGTCCATGGCGGCCCTCACGACACTAATGACCCACTTTTGCGCGGGCGAGGACAGCTGACTGGCTCACAGTAACACCACGCCAGGAAACTCCGGCACTTCAAATATCCGCGACAGTAACGGAAAGCCATGGCGCAATAGACATAAGCGTCAGAACAATGGCGACAATGCTGAAGATACGGTAGTCAATGCCGGATTCAACAACTCCAAATCCGGTCAGCGGAAGAAGACGTTTAAAAGAAACAATCCGGGATCGTCCAGTCTGGACCGCATACTCGACCGCTCGTGCCAGATTCACAGCACCCCCGATAAACCAGCCAATCACACTAACAGAGATTGCTGGGTTTTCAAACAGGCCAGCAAGATAAATGCCGAGAACAAGGACAAGGGGCTGCACATCGATGATGACGAGGAGCCCCAGTGTCTGAACCGGTAAACATGATCTACGCCACTCACATCCCCAAACGGGAGCGAAAGCGCGCACTTAGGGACATCTATGCGATGGAGCCCGTTGCCCCAAAGTTCAACCCATGGTCATCTTGCCCGATAACCTTTGATCACAGGGACCATCCCACCAGCATCCGTCATGGCGGCTCAGCCGCATTGGTCCTTGACCCAATCATCGACGTATTCCATTTCACGTGAGTCCTCATGGACGGTGGTAGTAGCCTGAACCTGCTCTATCAGGACACAGTGCACAAAATGGGCATAGATCCCTCACGGATCAAGCCAACCAAAACCACCTTTAAAGATGTAATTCCAGGGGTAGAGGCCCGCTGCACGGGCTCAATAACACTGGAAGTGGTCTTCGGATCTCCGGATAATTTCCGAAGCGAGGAGTTAATCTTCGACATCGTCCCTTTCCGTAGTGGCTATCATGCACTACTGGGACGAATTGCATTCGCTCGATTCAATGTGGTACCACACTATGCATACCTCAAGCTCAAAATGCCAGGACCCCGTGGGGTTATAAGAGTCAACGAAAACACAAACCGCTCCCTTCGTACGGAAGAGCGTACTGCGGCCCTGGCGGCCGAAGTATAAAGCAACATTCTTTGATAGACAACCTATTTGGCAACAACAACCCCAAGCACCATCAAGCGAGTCCGGAGCACCACGCAGCAGGATGGTCAGGCGCACCAAGAGCTTGATTAGCAATTCGGCCTCCGCAATAGCCTCACTGAGGGGGCATTTGTGCCACGCGTACACAACTACACACTCAAAATACCATGGGCATATGCGGAGGCAAGTCGACGATGCAGCTCACAGTGCGGTTCAGCCCCCACAAGGCCTGCACATCCTTCAACTTCCTTTCTTTTCAGGACCCCACTTTCGGGAAGCCCCTTCAGAGAACCGGACTATCGGACTCATCACTGAGGGGAACACCAAGGAGGCAAGAGGCTTTTCACACATGGGAATACCCAGGTGGTCTCTTTCAATGATTGTTATACCTGTTTTTACATACCCGCATGCAGCCAGCCCTTGGATAGGACATGTCAAATAGTCCTATTTTTCTCTACTTAATGCATTAATTGTACACATACGCCTTGCCGTATTATCCAAATAACAATGGGAAATAGTATACAACGTCAGCTTCTTATTACTATCTTCATATTTCCCTTGAATATTTATTCAATGTTGGATCCTAACACTTTGGTATGATCCGTGCGCCAGGGGCTTTCTATTGAGACCCATAACATGGCAATAAAAGTCCGAACACTTTCAACAGTGCGGCACCCCAAACTTATAGCATTATATGCATCAGCTCCGAATCATGTCTTGGGTCAATAGTTGGGTTAGCCCGGCTCCCTTGTTTTGGCACCTTACGTTCCATTATATCGGCTAAGGTAGCGCAGGGAGAACTACTGTGATTGTGTCCCGGTTCTTCTAGACAAGCACCTCAGTAGAGAAAGCCGAAAACTGACCGTCATGATGTGGCGAGAGCTGGTCGTTGTTCGCAAGGTACTAAATCCTTAAAAGATTTTTTCTGCTTAAGGCAAGGAATCGGCCTTGCCTGATTTAGGCGTGTATAGCGCCCCAGTTTGGCCTTCCGAATACTAGGGGCTTCACCGAAATTTAAAGTTATAGACTTCTATGGCCAAGTGAGAGTTAGAAAGCCAAATAGTCTGATTTCCTTGTTCGCGGCGCTAAACACCTCCTTAAAGGACCAACAATTTGGATAAAGAGTGTTTGGGTTTTCCATGAACACCCTAGTACTAGTTACAAGGCAGCGGAAGCCGACGACTAGCCTACTTTCAGATTTTGATAAACGGCCGCTGATACGTCTCCAACGTATCTACTTTTCCACACACTTTTGCCCTTGTTTTGGACTCTAACTTGCATGATTTGAATGAAACTAACCAGACTGATGCTGTTTTCAACAGAATTACCATGATGTTGTTTCATGTGTAGAAAACAAAAGTTCTCGGAATGACCTGAAAATCCTCGGAGACAAGTTTCAGAAAATATAAAAAATCCTCGCAAAAGATGAAGACCAGGGGGCCCACACCCTGTCCACGAGGGTGGGGGGCGCGCCCCCTCCCCCTGGGCGCGCCCCCCTGTCTCGTGGGCCCCCTGAGGCTCCGCCGACCTCAACTCCAACTCCATATATTCCGTCTCGCGGAGAAAAAAATCAGAGAGAAAGTTTCATCGCGTTTTACGATACGGAGCCACCGCCAAGCACTAATCTCCCTCGAGAGGGCTGATCTGGAGTCCGTTCGGTGCTCTGGAGAGGGGGATTCTTCGCCGTCGTCATCATCAACCATCCTCCATCACCAATTTCATGATGCTCACCGCCGTGCGTGAGTAATTCCAACATAGGCTTGCTGGACGGTGATAGGATGGATGAGATTTACCATGTAATCAAGTTAGTTTTGTTAGGGATTGATCCCTAATATCCACTATGTTTTGAGATTGATGTTGCTATGACTTTGCTATTCTTAATGCTTGTCACTAGGGCCCGAGGTCCATGATTTCAGATCTGAACGTATTATGTTTTCATCGATATATGTGTGTTCTTGATCCTATCTTGCAAGTCTATAGTCACCTATTATGTGTTATGATCCGACAACCCCGAAGTGACAATAATAGTGATACTTCTCGATGATGACCGTAGTTTGAGGAGTTCATGTATTCACTATGTGTTAATGCTTTGGTCCGGTTCTCTATTAAAAGGAGGCCTTAATATCCCTTAGTTTCCACTAGGACCCTGCTGCTACGGGAGGGTAGGACAAAAGATGTCATGCAAGTTCTTTTCCATAAGCATGTATGACTATATTCGGAATACATGCCTACATTACATTGATGAATTGGAGCTAGTTCTGTGTCACCCTATGTTATAGCTATTACATGAGGAATCGCATCCGACATAATTATCCATCACTGATCCATTGCCTACGAGCTTTTGATATATTGTTCTTCGCTTATTTACTTTTCTGTTGCTACTGTTACAATCACTACAAAACACCAAAAATATTGCTACTATTATCTTTACCTTTTACCACCGTTATCATTACTATCATACTACTTTGCTACTAAATACCTTGCTGCAGATACTAAGTTATCCAGGTGTGGTTGAATTGACAACTCAACTGCTAATACTCAAGAATATTCTTTGGCTCCCCTTGTGTCGAATCAATAAATTTGGGTTGAATACTCTACCCTTGAAAGCTGTTGCGACCCCCTACACTTGTGGGTTATCAAGACTAATTTCTGGCGCCGTTGCCGGGGAGCATAGCTCTATTCTCTGAGTCACTTGGGATTTATATCTGTTGATCACTATGAAGAATTTGAAAGACTCTAAAACCAAGATCTATCCCTCAACTACGAGGGGAGGTAAGGAACTGTCATCTAGCTCTGCACTAGATTCTCCTTCTGTTATGAATAAGCTTGCGACACCTAAGCCTGCTACTTCTATGAGTTCTGATATGTCGCACGTTATCGATGATGCTACTTCTGCTTTGCATGGTACTTATGATGAAACTACTTCTGTGCGTGATACTACTGTGCCATTAGGTGAATTTCTTGATGAACAACTTGCTAGGGCTAGGGAGAATGAAATTATTGAAAATGCTAGATGATAGTGATGATGAAAGATCTCCGAATGATTATGAATTGCCTGTTTTCCGTGAAGGTTATGTTATGAATAAAGAATCTGCTGAAGCTATTTTTGCCTGCAAAGATAGATATGATCTTAAGAAACTATTAGCTAAATGGAAGCAGTAGTCTCTTAATGCTAGAATGAAACCTGACCCTCCTTTTGCTACTTCACCTATCTGTGTTACTGATAAGGATTATGAATTCTCTGTTGACCCTGAAATTATTACTTTGTTAGAACCTGATCCTTTTTATGGCCTTGAATCTGAAAATGTTATGGCACATCTTACCAAGTTAAATGATATAGCTACCCTGTTTACTCATGATGATAAATCTCGTTACTTTTATATCCTTAAGATATTTCTGTTCTCAATTAAGGTTGATGCTAAGACTTGGTTTAATTCTCTTGATCCTGGTTGTGTGCGTAGTCCGCAGGATATGATTTATTACTTTTCTGCTAAATATTTCCCTACTCATAAGAAACAAGCTGCCTTGCGGGAAATATATAACTTTGTGCAAATCAAAGAAGAGAGTCTCCCACAAGCTTGGGGGAGGCTTCTCCGGTTACTTAATCCTTTGCCTGATCATCCACTTAAGAAAAATGAAATACTTGATATCTTCTATAATGGACTAACCAATGCTTCCAAGGACTACTTGGATAGTTGTGCTGGTTGTGTTTTCAGGCAAAGAACAGTCGACGAAGCTGAGTTACTATTGAATAATATGTTGACTAATGAAAATAATTTGACTCTCCCTGAGCCAATTCCTGAGGCAATTCCTGAACCGATTGATCCAACTCCTGAGCCTATTCCTAAACCCACTCCGAAGAAGAGAGGTGTTCTATTTCTCAGTCCTGAAGATATGCAAGAGGCAAAGAAATCAATGAAAGAGAAGGGTATTAAAGCTGAAAACGTTAAGAATTTATCTCCTAATGAAGAAATACATGGTCTTAATATATCTCCTGTTAAAGAAACACATTGTCTTGATAACCCGATGAGGTTGTCCTGGACTAGGGGGTGTCCGGATAGCCGAACTATCATCATCGACCGGACTCCAAGACTATGGAGATACAAGATTGAAGACTTCGTCCCGTGTCCGGATGGGACTTTCCTTGGCGTGGAAGGAAAGCTTGGCGATACGGATATGTAGATCTCCTACCATTGTAACCGACTCTGTGTAACCCTAGCCCTCTCCGGTGTCTATATAAACCGGATGGTTTTAGTCGTAGGACAACAACAATAACAACAATCATACCATAGGCTAGCTTCTAGGGTTTAGCCTCCTTGATCTCGTGGTAGATCTACTCTTGTAATACCCACATCATCAATATCAATCAAGCAGGACGTAGGGTTTTACCTCCATCAAGAGGGCCCGAACCTGCGTAAAACATCGTGTCCCTTGTCTCCTGTTACCATCCGCCTGGACGCACAGTTCGGGACCCCCTACCCGAGATCCGCCGGTTTTGACACCGACATTGGTGCTTTCATTGAGAGTTCCTCTGTGTCGTCACCGATAGGCTCGATGGCTCCTTCGATCATCAACAACGACGCGGTCCAAGGTGAGACTTTTTCTCCCCGGACAGATCTTCGTATTCGGCGGCTTTGCACTGCGGGCCAATTCGGTTGGCCATCTGGAGCAGATCGGAAGCTACGCCCCTGGCCGTCAGGTCAGATTTGGAAGTCTTAACTTCATGGCTAACATCCGCGGAGACTTGATCTTCAACGGATTTGAGACACAGCCGAGCGCGCCGCACTGTCACGATGGGCATGATTTAGCTCTGCTGCCGGACAGTGCCCTGGAGGCCGCACACGAAACCGCTCCGACCCTCGAATCGGAGCCGACTGCGTAGATCGAGGACGGATGGTTAGACACCGCCTCGGGGGCTGCAGCCTCTATGACGATAGAGCCGAGTACTGACTTTGTCCCTTCTGAAGCTCGTGACTCCAAGGTGTCGGACTCCTTGCCGGACTCCGAACCTCCCGCGCCCCCACCAATCGAATCTGATTGGGCGCCGATCATGGAGTTCGCCGCCGTGGACATCTTTCAACACTCACCTTTTAGCGACATTCTGAGCTCGCTAAAATATCTCTCGTTATCAGGAGAGCCCTGGCCGGACTGCGGTCAGGACGGTTGGGATGCGGATGACGAAGAAATTCAAGACCCACCCACCACCCACTTAGTAGCCGCTGTCGATGATCTAACCGACATGCTAGACTTCGACTCCAAAGACATCGACGGTATGGACGACGATGCCGGAGACGACCAAGAACCAGCGCCTACTGGGCACTGGAAAGCCACCTCGTCATACGACATATACATGGTGGATATCCCAAAGGATGGGAATGGCAAAGGAACAGCGGAGGAAGACCCCTCCAAGAAACAGCCCAAGCGCCGGCGTCAGCGGCGCCGCTCTAAATCCCGCTACAGCAAGAATGGCGATTCCGGCACCGGAGATAATAATACCCCAGACAGTGCCGAAGACCCCTCAAGCAAGATTCAGCGCAGGAGGACGGATATGCCAGCCCTCACAAGAGGGTGGCAGATGAAGAGGTAGAGGAAGATAGTTACATGCCTCCCTCTGGAGACGAGGCAAGCCTCGACGACGACGAATTTGTCGTGCCTGAGGATCCTGTCGAACAAGAGCGTTTCAAACGCAGGCTTATGGCCACGGCAAATAGCCTCAAGAAAAAGCAGCAACAACTTAGAGTTGATCAGGATCTGCTAGCCGACAGATGGACGGAAGTCCTGACGGCCGAAGAGCATGAGCTCGAACGCCCCTCCAAAAGCTACCCCAAACGCAAGTTGCTCCCCCGATTAGAGGAGGAGGCATATAAACCTGCATCACCAGAGCACAATACGGCTGACCGGCCACCTCATGGCCGCGACAGAGAGGCCTCTAGGCCCTTCACTAGAACCATACCCCGGCATCGCTCGAACAGCACAAGGCCACAGGGGAATGCTCCGGAGTTGCGAGATATATTGGAGGATAAGGCAAGACGATCAAGATCGATCTACGGATCGCGTGGGTGCCCCATGATAAGTGACGACAACCGTCGCGCTGGACACAGTAAGTACCGGCCGGGCCGAACACAATAGACAAAGCTCGTTGGAGCTTCCTCGCGATATAGCCCAATACAGAGGCGCCGCACACCCACTATGCTTCACAGACGAAGTAATGGATCATCAAATCCCCAAAGGGTTTAAACCCGTGAATATCGAATCCTATGACGGCACAACAGACCCTGCGGTTTGGATCGAAGACTATCTCCTTCATATCCACATGGCCCGCGGTGACGATCTTCATGCCATCAAATACCTCCCGCTCAAGCTTAAAGGACCAGCTTGGCATTGGCTTAACAGCTTGCCAGCAGAATCAATTGGATGTTGGGAGGACCTGGAAGCCGCATTCCTTGATAACTTCTAGGGCACGTATGTGCGACCACAAGACGCTGACGACCTAAGCCACATAATTCAACAACCAGACGAATCGGCCAGACAATTCTGGACACGGTTCTTAACTAAGAAAAATCAAATCATTGACTGTCCGGATGTGGAGGCCCTCGCAACCTTCAAACATAACATCCGCGACGAGTGGCTTGCCCAACACCTGGGACAGGAAAAGCCAAAATCCATGGCAGCCCTCACATCACTCATGACCCGCTTTTGCGCGGGAGAGGACAGCTGGCTAGCTCGCAGCAATAACCTCAGCAAAAATTCCGGCAGTCCGGATACCAAGGATCGCAATGGCAGGTCACGTCGCAACAAGAATAAACGCCGCATTAACGGCGACAATAATGAGGATACGGCAGTCAACGCCGGATTCAGAGGCTCGAAACCCAGTCAGCGGAAGAAGCCATTCAAAAGAACTACTATGGGTCCGTCCAATTTGGACCGCATACTCGATCGCTCGTGCCAGATACACGGCACCCCCGAAAAGCCAGCCAACCACACCAACAGGCACTGTTGGGTATTCAAGCAGGCACGCAAGCTAATTGCTGAAAACAATGACAAGGGGCTGCATAGCGATGACAAAGAAGAGACCCAACTGCCGAACGACAGAGGACAGAAGGGTTTTCCCCCACAAGTGCGGACGGTGAATATGATATACGCAACCCACATACCCAAGAGGGAGCGGAAGTGTGCACTCAGGGACGTATACGCGATGGAGCCAGTCGCCCCAAAGTTCAACCCATGGTCCTCCTGCCCGATCACTTTTGATCGAAGGGACCACCCCACCAGCATCTGCCACGGCGGATTCGGCGCATTGGTTTTAGACCCAATCGTCGATGGATTTCACCTCACCAGAGTCCTGATGGACGGCGGCAGCAGCCTGAACCTACTTTATCAGGACACAGGGTGCAAGATGGGCATAGACCCCTCAAGGATTAAACCAGCAAAGATGACCTTCAAAGGTGTCATACCAGGTGTAGAGGCCAATTGTACGGGCTCAGTCACACCGGAAGTGGTCTTCGGATCCCCGGATAACTTCCGAAGCGAGGAGTTAATCTTCGACATAGTTCCGTTCCGTAGCGGATATCACGCTCTGCTCGGACGAACCACTTTTGAAAAGTTCAACGCGGTGCCGCACTACGCATACCTCAAGGTAAAGATGCCAAGCCCTCGAGGAGTCATCACGGTCAACAGAAACACCGAGCGCTCCCTCCGAACGGAGGAACATACAGCGGCTGTCGCGCAGAAGTACAATGCAGCCTCTTAAGGCAATTCTCGAGTCCGGAGTCACATCCCTAGTTCTGGTATGACTTAGACTAGCTAGTCATTTGTGCATCATGTTTAAATTCCATTTAATTTTGAAATGAGGACTTGTGAAACCCTCAGAATCATCTCTGAAAATAACCCAAATAAAAATTGTTCCAAAAAGGTCCAAGAAAATGTTCATATTGCTCTCTGAAAATATTGGTCAGAGGTAAAATTCAAACAAATATTTTAAGAGCTCATGGATATTTATTTTGGCCATTTGGATTAATTCGATAATTATTTGCATTGGATATATATATGTCATATATATAATATATGTCCAAAAATTATGCCATTTGCTGAGGAGCTCTGGAATAATATAACTAGCTCCTATAAAAATTGGCATAAGAAAATAAAATGATTTAGTATTTTATTTAAATCAAAACATATGTCAGAAAATAGAAAAGAAAACAAAAATGTAAAATGCTTACCTGTGCCCACCTGAGGCCTGGCACTGCGCGGCCCAGCTGGCCGGCCCAGCCGACTGGCCAGTGCCAGTCGTCCTCCACCTCCCACCAGGAGGCCAGGGGCGTGTGGCCGACGCGTGCGCACCACCGTGCCGCCACGGCACCTGCCTGCCTGTCCTCCCCCCCGACGCCTGGACGTCCGGAACGATGCCACGCGCCGCCCCGCACCTCTCTCCTTCTCTCCAGTGGCCTCCCCTCCTCTCTCTCGCCCTCCCCCACGAACGTCCGAGCGCCACCGCCGCCGCCGACGAGCACCACCGTAGCCACCGCCTCCCCTTCGCCTCTCCGACACGCGCAGGAGCTCCGCCTCCTCGCTCTGAAGCTCTCCGCCGAGCCACGCAAGACGGATCGCCCCGTGGAGCCGTCACCATCGCCATCTTCACCTCCGGCCGCCGTGGATCCTCGCCGTCGATTCGGGAGCTACCGGGCATCCCCGACCTCGCCCTTGCGCTCGCTGGTCTCGCTGTGAGCCCCCGCACCGAACCTCCCCCTCCTCGATGCCGATTTCTTCCTCCAACCGCGGGCTCCGTCGAGCCCGAGAGCTCATCGCCGCCGGCCACGAGGTCGCCGCGGCTAGAGCCCCCACACGTCGCGTCCGAGCATGCTGTCGTCCTCGGCGCGTTCCCAGGAACATAGAGCACCTACCCACTCTTCCTCCCGTGCACCATAGCGCTCTGTCCCTCTTCACCGAACTCCGGCCGCCGCCCCGAGCTCTGCTCCGGCGAGCTCCGGCGCCCCCGCAGCCCCGAGCTCTGCTCCGGCGAGCTCCGGCGCCCCCGCAGCCCCGAGCTCTGCTCCGGCGAGCTCCGGCGCCCCCGCAGCCCCCCACCAGCTCCGCTGGTTGCGGACGACGACGGGCTACGCCCCGGTGGTCTTCGCGCGACCAAACGCCGCGCTATTTGTCGCCGCCGCGCTATTGGTCGCCGCCGGCCAGGACTTCGGCGGGCTGACGTGGTTTTGTTAATTAGGCACTAATCCCCACCTACTGACACTGACAGTGGGCCCGGCGCCCACTAATTCTGATTAGACCAAATAAACCCCCCTATTAACTAACTGAGTCACTGACATGTGGACCCCACACGTCAGGTTTGACCGGGTTAGCCCACATTGACTGCTGACGCAGTGCTGACCGCAAATTGACGCAATAAATGATTTCTGGATTTAATTTAATCAGGAAATTCCAGAAAATAATTTAAACTTCAAAAATTCATGGTAATTCAACCGTAGCTCAGATTGTAATAATTTATATATGAAAAATTATCAGAAAAATGCAATCTATCCATCTGTACTAGTTTCATGCATGACAAACCAACTTATACATGCTGTATAAGTGAAAACATGTAAATGGCATTTATAAAGAGTTAATTTGGAGTTGCATTTGAACTCTTGGTTCAAATGAACTTCAACCAAATGGTTGCTAGCTGCATTAGCTCAAACATCATCACATCTACATGCCATGTTCATGCATCATATTGTTGCATATGCTTGTGTATTGATTGCCGACACCGTTCCTTCTCGATAGGTCCTGCTCCGGAGACCGTTCCAGAGTACCTGTCTGAGGAGCAGTGCCCCCTCTGTTGATCTACCAGGCAAGAAAACCCCCTTGTTCATTCCGATAAAATCCTACCCTCTCGCTCCTGCACTTTGTTATTGCATTAGGACAACAACGATTCATCTGCTACTTTGTGCTGCGGTAGTTGAACCCATTCCTCTGCATGACCCATCATTGCCACAGTAAATAGTTGAAACCCACTAGCATGTGTAGGAGTTGATTGAGCCATGTTGTGTTCCTACCATGCTATGCCTGCTATTGCTTAGAGTTGTGTCAGGTCTGATTCATTGGGAATGAATTGGAGTGTTACGGTATGTTCTGGTGCTGAGAGTTAAGTGTGTGAACACAATTTGGTAAAGGTAGCGGTGAGAGGCCATGTAGGAGTACATGGTGGGTTGTCTCACTGGAACCGTCCTTAAGCACTGAGTTCTGTGTATGTTGTCCAATGACTCGATACTACCACACATTGGGTTCCGGTAACTCGGCCCCTCTCGACTTATTAACCAACTTGGTCTCTGTCCAGGAGTCGCAACTAGTTTCTGGTGTTTGTAGGTAGTGTTAGTAGTCTACCAAGTGGCACCCGGCCAGGTGGGCTTAGGACAGACTAGGCACAAGTGGCAAGGTGTACCAAGCATAGATCCATCTGGCGAGGTGGGCTTGGGAACCCTACACACATCGTTTGGGGCCGTGAGCGACACCCCGGCGGGATCTCCTTGCGGATGGAACCCGAATAGGCGATAAACCTGGATTAGAGTCTTGTGTAGTTAGTCAGGTCGTGGCCGACACCCTCACCAGGCTTCCGCTTGAAGGTCGCCGAGATACATGACGTGTACATGGCGGTAAGTGGCGAGAGCGTGTGTGAAGAAGTACACCCCTGCAGGGTTAACATGATCTATTCGAATAGCCGGGTCCGCGGTTATATACTTCTTGGATGCTTACATGGTACATTGATAACTTGAAGTGGATACTATAAAATGCTCAAGACAAGTGTGAGTGCTATGGATGGCTTTCCCGTAAGGAGATGGGAATGAATCCATAGTAGTGTATTGTGTGGTGATTAGTGGACTCGTGTGCGCCATATCACCTCAAAGAAGTTCTGGTAGTCGTAGAACAGGATAGCCACAGAGTCAAAGCTGGCTTGCTGCAACTAAACCCCACATTATCCTCTTGATACAAATGCATGTATGATAGGATCTGATGTAAGTCTTGCTGAGTACCTTTGTACTCATGTTGCTTTATTTATGTTTTGCAGCGGAGACTTCGGTCTTACTAGTGTTCTCGTGGACTTTGACAAGTAGCTTGTACCTCAGCTACGATCTTGATCGGATGTTGTAGATAGTCAGGCTCTTTAGCCTTTTTCATTTGTAGATGTCTGTACTCAGACATGTAATGCTTCCGCTTGTTGCTTGTATGCTCTGAATGATGGGTCTTGTGACCCCTGTTTGCAATAAATGCTATGTTGGCTCTTGAGCCTTATTTATATGAGTTGTTGAGTTATGCTGTGATGCCATGTTGTACAACACATACTTGCATGGTATGCGTACGTGTAATGTGTATTGTTATGTGTGGGATATGACTATCTAGTTGTTTATCCTTAGTAGCCTCTCTTACCGAGAAATGCCTCCTAGTGCTTCCACTGAGCCCTGGTAGCTTGCTACTGCTCCGGAACACTTAGGCTGGCCGGCATGTGTCCTTCTTCGTTCCTGTGTCTGTCCCTTCGGGGAAATGTCACGCGATGAACACCGGAGTCCTGTTAGCCCGCTACAGCCCGGTTCACCGGAGTCCTGTTAGCCCAGTGCTACAGCCTGGATTCACTCGCTGATGACCGACACGTTCGATGCTCGGTCATGGATGCCTGTCCCTGTAAGTTAGTGCCACTTTGGGTTTGCGACTAGCCATGTCAGCCCGGGCTCCTTCTCATATGGATGCTAGCGACACCATCATATACGTGTGCCAAAAGGCACAAACGGTCCCGGGCAAAGGTAAGGCGACACCCGTGGGGATACCGTGCGTGAGGCCGCAAAGTGATATGAGGTGTTACATGCTAGATCAATGTGGCATTGAGTCGGGGTCCTGACAGCTTTGGTATCAGAGCCTGACTGCCTGTAGGTTTACCAAGCCAAACTGGTCGAAGTTGAGTCTAGAAATTCTTTAGTTATGTAAGGGAATTGATTGTGGGAAGGAACGTAAGGCTCTTTTTACTCCTTATACCTCATGGCCTTCTGATCTGAGTCATCCTATCTTTCTGATGGGGTTAAGGAACTAGGATCTCTCTTCCGTCTATCAGGATCACGTGTTACTACTCCGTAGTCCCATAGGATTGGTTGATCAGAGTCATATCCCAGTTTCGAGTACTTCCGGTGTAGTCTGTTTAGCACTATCCCAGAACCTTGAGTGGTGATGTTGAGTTGTTGTACTACCCCATTTTTAGCAGGATGTCTTATTCTGAGCATTTTACTGCCGTTATGCTGCCGGAATTGCCCTAGGAGTTTGAGAGTTACTAATTTCCTTGTCCTACATTATATAGCTTATAGATGATGCTGATTCCGTCCCTGGTTTCGTTTCTCAGGATGTCATCAGCTAAGCGAAGTTCTGTTGCTCGTAGCCAGAACCACGGAGATGGTAGGGATGAGGATCCTCCCGACCAGCCTTCGTTAACAGAGTTCATGTTAGAGATGGAGAGGAACAAGCGTGAGTCTAACCGCTTGTTGGCACGTATCGAGGAGAATACCGCACATCGGTTCAAAGGGTCTGTAACTATTCATGACTTCATTCGCTTGCACCCACCTACCTTTCATCATTCCATCGAGCCACTCGATGCAGATGACTGGCTCCGTAGCATCACTCATAAGCTGCGTTCCGTGAACGTAGCTGAAGATGACAAGGTCACCTATGCCACCTACCACCTGGAAGGTCCTGCTAGTCTTTGGTGGCAGAACTATGAGGCTATGCTTCCAACTGGTCAGATTCCTACCTGGAGGGATTTCACTGAGGCTTTTCGCGAGCATCACATTCCTGAAGCCCTCATCGATCGCAAGAGAGAAGAGTTCTGTAGTTTCACCCAGGGTAAGATGGCTGTTGATGCTTATAGTAGAGAGTTTGAGAACCTCGCCCGTTATGCCACAGAAGAGGTGTCCACGGACGCCAAGAAGCAAGCTAGGTTCCGGAAGGGTCTCAACCCCAAGTTGCGTCGTGATCTCCACCTGCATCATTGTGATACATTCCAAGCTCTTGTGAACAAGGCCATTAATGCAGAGATAGCCCAGCTCACTTACGAGGAGTCTCGTAAGCACACCCGTGATTTGGGATCTTCCTCCGGTTCTGGTTCTCAGAAGCGCCGGATTTGGGTTCCGAACTCCGCTCTTCCTTCCGGATATGTACCGAGGCCATCTTATGTGGCACCTCATCCAGTTCAGCAGTATGCTCCACCCAGGCCTATTGGTGGACCGCCTGCCAATGCGGGTCCACGTCCTACCTCCAAGACTTGTTACAAGTGCGGAGAGCCTGGCCACATTGCCCCTATTTGCACTTAGGTCAGAGTTGCTCCACCCCAGCCCGAGAAGTCTATTTTCCGTGTTAGTAAGCCATCTCGCAAGATGATCAGTGCCAAGTCAGCTCCCACTGAACATGAACGTGTGCATCACGTCTCAGCTAAAGACGCTCATGATGATCCGGATGTCGTTCTTGGTACACTCCTTGTCAACTGTCATCCAGCATCGGTTTTGTTCGATACTGGAGCATCTCACTCCTTGATTTCTGAAAGCTATGCCCGCTTGCACGACATGTCATTTTGTGATATGCCCTCCCCGCTACTTATTCAAACTCCTGGATCCAAATGGCAAACCTCTAGGATAAGTTATGGCAATGAAATCCATGTTGACAGACTTGTATTCCTTGCTTCCTTGATATCTCTCAAGTCTTCAGATATTAACATCATCTTGGGTATGGACTGGATGAAAGCTCATTATGCCAAGATTGATTGTTACACCAGGTCCGTTCAGCTTACACACCCATCTGGCAAGATAGTCACTGTCTCCACTAGAGTTGCAAAGCATCAGCTCTATTCTCTTAATGCCAGCCCTCTTCCAGACCTTGAAGATATTCCGGTAGTCCGTGACTTTCCGGATGTCTTTCCAGAGGAACTGCCAGGTGTTCCACCTGACAGAGATGTAGAGTTCGTCATAGATCTTATCCCAGGAACTGCTCCAATTTCTAGGAGACCTTACAAGATGGCACCCTTAGAACTAGCCGAGCTTAAGAAACAACTTGATGAGTCCTTGCAAAAGGGTTTCATCCGTCCTAGTTCTTCTCCTTGGGCTTGCCCCGTCCTCTTCGTCAAGAAGAAGGATGGTACGGACCGGATGGTTGTAGACTATCGTCCCGTTAATTTGGTCACGATAAAGAACAAGTATCCGCTCCCCAGGATCAACGACCTGTATGATCAGCTCGCTGGATCCTCAGTCTTCTCCAAGATGGATTTGAGGTTAGGCTACCACCAAATCAAGATCAGAAACGGGGACATCCCTAAAACGGTTTTTGTCACTCGTTATGGCTAGTACGAGTACACCGTCATGTCCTTTGGCCTAACCAACACTCCAGCTACCTTCTCCCGCTTGATGAACTCGATCTTCATGGAGTACTTAGATAAATTCGTCGTGGTTTATCTCGATGATATTCTTATTTACTCGAAGAATGAGGAAGAGCATGCCGAACATCTTAGACTTGTGTTAGAAAAACTCAGAGAGCACCGTCTTTATGCCAAGTTCTCCAAGTGCGAATTTTGGTTGCCAGAAGTGACCTATCTAGGCCACGTGATCTCTAGTAAGGGCATTGCTGTCAATCCCGAGAGAGTTAAGGCCGTTCTCGATTGGACTCCACCTGAAACAGTCAAACAAGTTAGGAGTTTCCTTGGTCTAGCCAGCTATTGTCGCCGCTTTGTTGAAAACTTCTCCAAAGTAGCCAAACCCCTCACGGAACTTTTCAAGAAAGATAAAAAGTTTGAGTGGTCCCCACAGTGTGAATACAGTTTTCAGGAACTGAAAAGGCGCCTGACTTCTGCTCCCATACTTGTGCCACCGGATTTCACTAAAGACTTTGTTATCTACTGCGACACCTCACGACAGGGACTAGGTTGCATTCTTATGCAGGATCATCATGTGATTGCCTATGCATCTCGACAGTTGCATCCACATGAGGAGAATTATCCTACACATGATCTAGAGCTTGCAGCCGTAGTCTATGCACTCAAGACCTGACGACATTACCTTCTTGGTAAACGTTGCGAGATCTACACCGATCACCAGAGTCTCAAGTATATCTTCACCCAACCGGATCTGAACCTTAGGCAAAGACGTTGGTTGGAGTTGATCACAGATTATGATCTAGGGATTACCTACACCCCATGCAAAGCCAATGTCATGGCTGATGCTCTAAGCCGTAAATCCTATTGCAACAATCTCATGTTGTAGCAAGGCCAACCACTTCTCCATGAGGAATTCTGTAAGCTTAATCTTCACATTGCTCCTCACGGATTCCTTTCTACCTTGGAGGCGAAACCTACTATTGTGGATCATATCATAGAAGTCCAGAAGCATGATATGGGAATCTCCCGAATCAAGAAGAATATCTCCAAGGGAGTAGCTGGTTGTTTCTCTATGGATGAACGAGGTGTTGTTTACTTTGGGAACCGCTTGGTGGTTCCCAAGAGTCAGCAGATGCAGCAATTGATTCTTAAGGAGGCGCATGAATCTCCTCTCACGATTCATCCCGGTAGTACTAAGATGTATCAGGACCTACGCCAGAGGTTCTGGTGGACTAGGATGAAGAGAGAAATCGCCGACTTCGTTGCTAATTGTGACGTTTGTCGTCGCGTTAAGGCAGAGCATCAAAGACCTGCTGGCACCCTTCAGCCCTTATCCATTCCTGAGTGGAAATGGGATAAAGTTGGTATGGACTTCATCACCGGCTTTCCCAGGACCAAGAAAGGGAATAACACTACCTTCGTAGTCATTGATCGTCTTTCCAAAGTGGCTCACTTCCTTCCTGTTCGAGAGAGTATCACTGCTAGTCAGCTCGCTGACTTATACATTTCCCGAATAGTGTCACTTCATGGTGTTCCACTAGAGATCAATTCAGACCGTGGTAGTCTTTTCACTTCTCATTTCTGGGAGAGTTTCCAAACTGCCATGGGAACCCATCTTTCCTTCAGTACTGCTTTCCACCCTCAGTCGAGTGGTCAGGTGGAAAGGGTCAACCAAATTCTCGAAGACATGCTCAGAGCTTGCGTTATCTCATTCGGTATGGACTAGGAGAAATGTCTTCCTTTCGCCGAGTTTGCTTATAACAATAGCTATCAATCCAGCCTCAAGAAAGCTCCTTTTGAGATTCTCTATGGACGAAGATGTCGAACACCTTTGAACTGGTCAGAAACTGGTGAAAGACAATTGTTTGGACCGGACATGATCCAGGAGGCAGAAGAGCAAGTTCGCATCATTTGTGAGAATTTGAAAACAGCCCAATCTCATCAAAAGAGCCAGTACGATCGTCATCATAAGGATATGACTTATGAAATTGGCGACAAAGCCTACCTTCGGGTTACTCCTTTGAAGGGTACCCAGCGTTTCGGTATCAAAGGCAAGTTGGCTCCTCGTTACATTGGTCCCTTTCGCATTCTCGCTAAACGAGGAGAGGTTGCCTACCAGTTGGAACTACCCCCACATCTTTCTCGAGTCCATGATGTCTTCCACGTCTCTCAACTCAGGCGTTGCTTCTCGGATCCTATCCGCGAAGTGGACCACAAAACGCTTGATCTCCAAGATAACCTCACATATCGAGAGTACCCGGTTCGCATTCTTGATCAAGCAGAGCGTGTCATTCGACGTCAGAACATCAATTTTCTCCAGGTTCAGTGGTCTCATCATTCCGAGAGAGAAGCTACTTCGGAGCGAGAAGATCGTCTTTGACTGGAGTACCCTGCTTTCTTTCCGTCGACCCCTGAATCTCGGGACGAGATTCTTTCAAGTGGGGGTGAGTTATCACATCCCTAGTTCTGGTATGACTTAGACTAGCTAGTCATTTGTGCATCATGTTTAAATTCCATTTAATTTTGAAATGAGGACTTGTGAAACCCTCAGAATCATCTCTGAAAATAACCCAAATAAAAATTGTTCCAAAAAGGTCCAAGAAAATGTTCATGTTGCTCTCTGAAAATATTGGTCAGAGGTAAAATTCAAAAAATATTTTAGGAGCTCATGGATATTTATTTTGGCCATTTGGATTAATCCGATAATTATTTGCATTGGATATATATATGTCATATATATAATATATGTCCAAAAATTATGCCATTTGCTGAGGATCTCTGGAATAATATAACTAGCTCCTATAAAAATCGGCATAAGAAAATAAAATGATTTAGTATTTTATTTAAATCAAAACATATGTCAGAAAATAGAAAAGAAAACAAAAATGTAAAATGCTTACCTGTGCCCACCTGAGGCCTGGCACTGCGCGGCCCAGCTGGCCAGCCCAGCTGACTGGCCAGTGCCAGTCGTCCTCCACCTCCCGCCAGGAGGCCAGGGGCGTGTGGCCGACGCGTGCGCACCGCCGTGCTGCCACGGCACCTGCCTGCCTGTCCTCCCCTCCCGACGCCTGGACGTCCGGAACGATGCCACGCGCCGCCCCACGCCTCTATCCTTCTCTCCAGTGACCTCCCCTCCTCTCTCTCGCCCTCCCCCGCGAACGTCCGAGTGCCACCGCCGCCGCCGACGAGCACCACCGTAGCCACCGCCTCCCCTTCGCCTCTTCGACACGTGCAGGAGCTTCGCCTCCTCGCTCTGAAGCTCTCCGCCAAACCACGCAAGACGGAGCGCCCCGTGGAGCCGTCCCCGTCGCCATCTTCGCCTCCGGCCGCCGTGGATCCTCGCTGTCGATTCGGGAGCTACCGGGCATCCCCGACCTCGCCCTCGCTCTCGCTGGTCTCGCTGTGAGCCCCCGCACCGAACCTCCCCCTCCCCGATGCCGATTTCTTCCTCCAACCGCGGGCTCCGTCGAGCCCGAGAGCTCATCGCCGCCGGCCATGAGGTCGCCGCGGCTAGAGCCCCCACACGTCGCGTCCGAGCACGCTGTCGTCCTTGGCGCGTTCCTAGGAACACAGAGTACCTACCCACTCTTCCTCCCATGCACCATAGCGCTCTGTCCCTCTTCACCGAACTCCGGCCGCCACCCCGAGCTCTGCTCTGGCGAGCTCCGGCGCCCCCGCAGCCCGTCCACCAGCTCCCCTGGTTGCGGACGACGACGGGCTACGCCCTGGTGGTCTTCGCGCGACCAAACGCCGCTTGTATCGCAAGTCCGGCGAGTCGCCGCCGCGCTATTAGTGGCCGCCGGCCAGGACTCCGGCGGGCTGACGTGGTTTTGTTAATTAGGCACTAATCCCCACCTACTGACACTGACAGTGGGCCCGGCGCCCACTAATTCTGATTAGACCAAATAAACCCCCCTGTTAACTAACTGAGTCACTGACCTGTGGACCCCACACGTCAGGTTTGACCGGGTCAGCCCACGTTGACTGCTGATGCAGTGCTGACCGCAAACTGACGCAATAAATGATTTCTGGATTTAATTTAATCAGGAAATTCCAGAAAATAATTTAAACTTCAAAAATTCATAGTAATTCAACCGTAGCTCAGATTGTAATAATTTATATATGAAAAATTATCAGAAAAGTGCAATATATCCATCTGTACTAGTTTCATGCATGACAAACCAACTTATACATGCTGTATAAGTGAAAACATGTAAATGGCATTTATAAAGAGTTAATTTGGAGTTGCATTTGAACTCTTGGTTCAAATGAACTTCAACCAAATGGTTGCTAGCTGCATTAGCTCAAACAACATCACATCTACATGCCATGTTAATGCATCATATTGTTGCATATGCTTGTGTATTGATTGCCGACACCGTTCCTTCTCGATAGGTCCTGCTCCGGAGACCGTTCCAGAGTACCTGTCTGAGGAGCAGTGCCCCCTCTGTTGATCTACCAGGCAAGCAAACCCCCTTGTTCATTCCGATAAAATCCTACCCTCTCGCTCCTGCTCTTTGTTATTGCATTAGGACAACAATGATTCATCTGCTACTTTGTGCTGCGATAGTTGAACCCATTCCTCTGCATGACCTGTCATTGCCACAGTAAATAGTTGAAACCCACTAGTATGTGTAGGAGTTGATTGAGCCATGTTGTGTTCCTACCATGCTATGCCTGCTATTGCTTAGAGTTGTGTCAGGTCTGATTCATTGGGAATGAATTGGAGTGTTATGATATGTTCTGGTGCTGAGAGTTAAGTGTGTGAACACGATTTGGTAAAGGTAGCGGTGAGAGGCCATGTAGGAGAACATGGTGGGTTGTCTCACTGGAACCGTCCTTAAGCACTGAGTTCTGTGTATGTTGTCCAATGACTCAATACTACCACACATTGGGTTCCGGTAACTCGGCCCCTCTCGACTTATTAACCAACTTGGTCTCTGTCTAGGAGTCGCAACTAGTTTCTGGTGTTTGTAGGTAGTGTTAGTAGTCTACCAAGTGGCACCCGGCCAGGTGGGCTTGGGACAGCCTAGGCACAAGTGGCACGGTGTACCAAGCGTAGATCCATCCGGCGAGGTGGGCTTGGGAACCCTGCACACATCGTTTAGGGACATGAGCGACACCCCGGCCGGATCTCCTTGCGGATGGAACCCGAATAGGCGATAAACCTGGATTAGAGTCTTGTGTAGTTAGTCAGGTCGTGGCCGACACCCTCGCCAGGCTTCCGCTTGAAGGTTGCCGAGATACATGACGTGTACATGGCGGTAAGTGGCGAGAGCATGTGTGAAGAAGTACACCCCTGCAGGGTTAACATGATCTATTCGAATAGCCAGGTCCGTGGTTATGGACTTCCTGGATGCTTACATGGTACATAGATAACTTGAAGTGGATACTATAAAATGCTCAAGACAAGTGTGAGTGCTATGGATGGCTTTCCCGTAGGGAGACGGGAATGAATCCATAGTAGTGTATTGTGTGGTGATTAGTGGACTCGTGTGCGCCATATCACCTCAAAGACGTTCTGGTAGTCGTAGAACAGGATAGCCACAGAGTCAAAGCTGGCTTGCTGCAACTAAACCCCACATTACCCTCTTGATACAAATGCATGTATGATAGGATCTGATGTAAGTCTTGCTGAGTACCTTTGTACTCATGTTGCTTTATTTATGTTTTGCAGCGGAGACTTCGGTCTTACTAGTGTTCTCGTGGACTTCGACAAGTAGCTTGTAGCTCAGCTACAATCTTGATCAGATGTTGTAGATAGTCAGGCTCTTTAGCCTTTTTCATTTGTAGATGTCTGTACTCAGACATGTAATGCTTCCGCTTGTTGCTTGTATGCTCTGAATGATGGGTCTTGTGACCCCTGTTTGCAATAAATGCTATGTTGGCTCTTGAGCCTTATTTATATGAGTTGTTGAGTTATGCTGTGATGCCATGTTGTACAGCACATACTTGCATGTTATGCGTACATGTAATGTGTATTGTTATGTGTGGGATCTGACTATCTAGTTGTTTATCCTTAGTAGCCTCTCTTACCTCCGCAGTCAGTGCGGCAGAGGTCAGCAGGGTAGCCTGCAATCCCATATCGACATATTTTTTATGACTCCTGCGTATATCTTTTTAGATCCTCAGTCCGGGTTTTCTTTCCGAACACCGAACCGAGCATCAGGGGCTACTGTCTATGCGGTCCTATTTTACATATATCAATATTCTTACCTCAAAGCCTGATAGAAGGCTGCTGCAGGCTTCGGTCAGCCCGCTTTTGGCGAGCTGGACCTTATGAATCACCGCACTCATGACAGTGCGGTCTTCCTCCTTGATGGAAGTGCCGTTGAGCGCCTCCAGCAAGTTATCCGGCGCCTCCGGTTGGACGGAGGCCGCCAGCGCCACGGTCTTGCCTTTCTTACGAAGGGACCGCCCACCAGACTCCGGAACCACTACAGGTTCCGGTGCAGAGTCTGGCACGAAGTCTGGGAGGTCACCCTGTGCCACCTCCGGGTCCTCCTCCTCCGGATGGGTCCCTCTCTGGGATCCCACCTCGACCTCATCAGCATCGCGGGGAGAGGAGGCGGTTGGAAGTGAAGTGCTGTTCACATCCGACGAGCCCAAGGACCCGCTCGACGAAGCGGGAAGATCGTCCTTGGGCGGACTGCAGGGTTGTATGCGGCGTTAGAAAGACACCAAGTGGCAAACAGAAAAATCATGAAGTCATTCGGGAGTCTGGATACTTACGATCTCGCTAGGGGCTTGGCCCTTGGAGGCCAATCCTCGTCGTCGTCACCGGCGTTGGCGGAACAGTCCGGGGGAAGAGTCCTTCCCTTCTTGGACCCTTCGGCCTCCCTAGCTGGGGAGGCCTTCCTTTTCTTCCCTCCCCCCGCTGGGGGAGAGGCCTTTTTCTTCTCCTCCTTGTCCTCAGGGGAGGAGTACTAAGTCAGGTGTCCGATGACTCCGAGGCGGACTCCTCCCCCGAGGACGAGGAGAAGAAGAAAAGGGCCTCTCCCCCAGCGGGGGGAGGGAAGAAACGGAGGGTCTCCGCAACGAGGGAGGCCGAAGGGTCCAAGAAGGGAAGAACTCTTCCCCCGGACTGTTCCGCCAACGCCGGTGACGACGACGAGGATTGGCCTCCAAGGGCCAAGCCCCTAGCGAGATCGTAAGTATCTGGACTCCCGAATGACTTCATGATTTTTCTTTTTGCCACTTGGTGTCTTTCTAACGCGGCATACAACCCTGCAGTCCGCCCAAGGATGATCTTCCCGCTTCGTCGAGCGGGTCGTTGGGTTCGTTGGATGTGAACATCACTTCACTTCCAACCGCCTCTTCTCCCTGCGACGCTGATGACGTCGAGGTGGGATCCCAGAGAGGGACCCATCTGGAGGAGGAGGACCCGGAGGTAGCACAGGGCGACCTCCCAGACTTCGTGCCAGACTCCACACCGGAACCTGCAGTGGTTCCGGAGTCCGGTGGGCGGCCCCTTTGCAAGAAGGGCAAGACCATGGCGCCGGCGCCCTCCGTACAACCGGAGGCGCCGGAGAACTTGCTGGAGGCGCTCAACGGCGCTTCCATCGAGGAGGAAAACTGCACTATCATGAGTGTGGTGATTCAGAAGGTCCAGCTCGCCAAAAGCGGGCTGACCTAAGCCTGCAGCAGCCTTCTATCAGGCTTTGAGGTAAAAAAAATTAATATATGTAAAATAGTACCGCATAGACAGTAGCCCCTGATGCTCGGTTCGGTGTTCGGAAAGAAAAGCCGGACTGAGGATCTAAAAAGATATACGCAGGAGTCATAAAAAATATGTCGATATGGGATTGCAGGCTACCCTGCTGACCTCTGTCGCACTGACTGCGGAGGTCAATGATTTGAAGCAAAACCTCGAGCGGTCCGAGAACTAGCTCGGCCGTGCCAAGAAGCAACTCGAGGACAAAGAAGGTGAGTAGCACCTTATTAAAGTTGTACCTTACAGAAAAGGATTTGGTTGCAAAAAGAATGACAAGGATAACATGGGTATTGCAGGGGCCACAAACAAGGTGGCGACCCTGAGGGAGGCAGTGTCCGTGGCCGATTGTAATGCGGCCGTGGAGCGCGCCGAGCGAGAGAAGCAGGAGGCGCGGGTGGCGGAGGTACGGCAAGAGCTCCAGGCTCTCATTGAGAAACATGAGAGTTTGGAGCGTGACTCGAAGACTCGAGAGTCCGAGCTTGCATCGGCTCTTGAGAGTGCCAAAGCCGCTAAAGCCGAAGCCTACAAGGCCCTCCAGGAAATCGAGGCGTTGAAGAAAATAGCGTCGGGTAAGGCATTTTTCATGCAAAGCAAGCATGTGGATGTGGATTACGTGTTACTTACCCGAATTCGGAGCTCTCCAAGAGCGTTCGCAGATCTGCCCTGTGGCGTGTCCGATGCTGCCGCTTTCTACAGGGCCGAGGAGGGGAACTCAAAGGAGAAGGTCTTCTGGTCTCAGTATGCTGAGGCCGGACATCCGGTTCCCCTTAGCGACCAGCTGAAGCAGCTGGTCGAGCTCCACAAGGTGGCCGAACAGGCCATGAAGGGCCTCATAGTTCGGCTGTGGCCCAATGAGGCCATGCCTGGGAGCTACTTCGGCCTGGTGCGGTGGCTGGTGGATGTGTGTCCATGGGTTGAGGTCATCAAGCGATCCGCCTGTATTGAAGGTGCCCATTGGGCCCTTGCCCGTGCTAAGGTGCACTGGGGCAAGATGGATGCTGAGAAGCTTGTGACGGACGCGCCACCGCCGGGCAAGGGGTATCGAATGCCCGAGATGTATTACAAGAGTGTCCTGAAGGGTGCCCGCACTATTGCGGGTGAGTCCTCCAATAATGTAATATTTGAGTAAACTCGCATTTTGTTATCCTGTGCGCAGAAAACTTTGTTCATATGCGCTAAGCAACGCTTGTTGATTTAAAATATTACCTTCTGTGCGGTTGTTTATCAAATCTGAGAGATGGCAAGTCGTCGGCTTCAGCCCCCATGCCACGAGTGCTGGGGTGTTCGGTATAAATTTGAGCACTCTTGTTCCCATATTTGGGTCCATCTAGGGAGGCGCTCAACATGACGAACTAGGGAACCGGACTTATAATGCTTGAACACTCTCACTTAGCCATAGAATTCTATAATTTTGAATTTCGGCGAAGCCCCTAGTGTTTGGAAGACCGAATTTGGGGCGCTATCCACGCCTGGGCCGGACAAACCCGGTTCCTCGCTCTAAGCGGCATAAGTCTTTAGGGACTCGAAAAAACCTCTCGAACAGCGACCGGCTCTCGCCTCATCATGACGGTCAGTTTTAGCTTTCTCCTCTGAGGCGTTAACCCAGCTCAACTGGGGCGCAATCGCAGTGGTTCTCCTAGTGCTACCTTAGCCGATACAACGGAACGTAAGGTACCAAAACATGGGAGCCGGGCAAACCCAACTATTGACCCAAGACATGATTCGGAGCTGATGCATATAATGCTATAAGTTCGGAGTGCCGCACTTGTGAAAGTGTTCGGACTTATCACACCATGATGTGGGGAACATAAGCCCCTGGTGTTTTTAGTGCCAAAGTGTACCGATGCAACATGTCGCAAATGAACATATGTATAAGAAAGAAATGCAATTATAAGCAAAAAGGTGCTGCATTGTTTTATTCAAGAAGTACTGCTATGAATGCAGAACGATACAAATAGTGCGATAAGCAAGGGACGGGACTATTAAACATGTCCCCCTCCAGGGGTAGGCTGCGGAGTGGTGTATAAAACAGATTTAATGCTCGTAAGGGAGACCACCTGGATATTCGTTGCAGCCTTTCTCCTTCCCTGGCTGTTGCATCGTGAGTTCGGCCGGTCTACTGCCGGACAGGGCCTCTGGTAAATGGAGTCCTGTGGGTAAGAAAAGAAAAAAAGAAAAAAGAAAAAAAGAAATGACACACTTGGGAGCCCCTGATGTGGTTGAGCCGCATTCTGGGCCTGTCGTGGTCGTGCCCCCTTCCCTTATGCCCATGGTATCTCCAGAGCGTAATGGTGTACGCGAAGGACCAGTCTTACGATCTTGCGAGGGCTGGGGTTGGGGTCGCGTTGCTACGCATGCTCGGAACGCGCCAGGTGGTCTTGTTGTAGGTTACTTTGGGCGAGTTTGGCCGTGTCCGGTCGCGTAACGGCCAGACTCGAGAATTTCCTTAAGAGGCTGCATTGTACTTCTGCCGCGAGAGCCTCTGTATGTTCCTCCGTTCGGTGGGAGCGCTCGGTGTTTCCGTTGACCGTGATGACTCCTTGAGGGCCTGGCATCTTGAGCTTGAGGTATGCGTAGTGCGACACCGCGTTGAACTTTGCAAACGCGGTCCGTCCGAGCAGAGCATGATAGCCACTGCGTAACGGAACTATGTCGAAGATTAACTCCTCGCTTCGGAAGTTATCCGGTGATCCGAAGACCACTTCCAGTGTGACTGAGCCCGTACAATTGGCCTCTACACCTGGTATGACGCCTTTGAAGGTCGTCTTTGTGGGTTTAATCCTTGAGGGGTCTATGCCCATCTTGCGCACTGTGTCCTGATAAAGCAGGTTCAGGCTGCTGCCGCCGTCCATCAGGACTCTGGTGAGGTGAAATCCATCGACGATTGGGTCTAAAACCAATGCAGCAAATCCGCCGTGGCGGATGCTGGTGGGGTGGTCCCTTCGATCAAAAGTGATCGGGCAGGAGGACCATGGGTTGAACTTCGGGGCGACTGGCTCCATCGCGTATATGTCCCTGAGTGCACGCTTCCGCTCCCTCTTGGGTATGTGGGTTGCGTATATCATATTCACCGTCCGCACTTGTGGGGGAAAACCCTTCTGTCCTCTGTTGTTCGGCGGTCGGGTCTCTTCTTGGTCATCTCTATGCAGCCCTTTGTCATTGTTTTCGGCGATTAGCTTGCCTGCCTGCTTGAATACCCAACAGTCCCAGTTGGTGTGGTTGGCTGGCTTTTCAGGGGTGCCGTGTATCTGGCACGAGCGATTGAGTATTCGGTCCAAATTGGACGGACCCATAGTTGTTCTTTTGAATGGCTTCTTCCACTGACCGGGTTTCGAGCCTCTGAATCCGGCGTTGACTGCCATATCCTCATTATTGTCGCCGTTAATGCAGCATTTATTCTTGTTGCGACGTGACCTGCCATTGCGATCCTTGGTATCCGGACTACCGGAATTTTTGCTGAGGTTGTTGCTGCGAGCTAGCCAGCTGTCCTCTCCCGCGCAAAAGCGGGTCATGAGTGATGTGAGGGCTGCCATGGATTTCGGCTTTTCCTGTCCCAGGTGCTGGGCAAGCCACTCGTCGCGGATGTTATGTTTGAAGGCTGCGAGGGCCTCCGCGTCCGGACAGTCGACGATTTGATTCTTCTTAGTTAAGAACTGTGTCCAGAATGTTCTGCCTGATTCGTCTGGCTGCTGAATTATGTGGCTTAGGTCGTCAGCGTCTGGTGGTCGCACATACATGCCCTAGAAGTTATCAAGGAATGCGGCTTCCAAGTCCTCCCAACATCCAATTGATTCTGCTGGCAAGCTGTTAAGCCAATGCCGAGCTGGTCCTTTAAGCTTGAGTGGGAGGTATTTGATGGCGTGAAGATCGTCACCGCGGGCCATGTGGATATGAAGGAGATAGTCTTCGATCCAAACCGCATGGTCTGTTGTGCCGTCATAGGATTCGATATTCACGGGTTTAAACCCTTCGGGGATTTGATGATCCATTACTTCGTCTGTGAAGCATAGTGGGTGTGCGGCGCCTCTGTATTGGGCTATGTCGCGACGAAGCTCCAACGAGCTTTATCTATTCTGTTTGGCCCGGCCAGACTTACTGTGTCCGGCGCGACGGTTGTCGTCACGTATCATGGGGCGCCCACGCGATCCGTAGATCGATCTTGATTGTCTTGCCTTATCCTCCAATATATCTCGCAAGTCCGGAGCATTCCCCTATGGTCTTGTGCTGTTCGAGCGGTGCCGGGGTACGATTCTAGTGAAGGGCCTAGAGGCCTCTCTATCGCGGCCACGAGGTGGCCGGTCAGCCGTATTGTGCTCTGGTGATGCAGGTTTATATGCCTCCTCCTCTAATCAGGGGAGCGACTTGCGTTTGGGGTAGCTTTTGGAGGGGCGTTCGAGCTCATGCTCTTCGGCCGCCAGGACTTCCGTCCATCTGTCGGCTAGCAGATCCTGATCAGCTCTAAGCTGTTGCTGCTTTTTCTTGAGGTTGTTTGCCGTGGCCATAAGCCTGCGTTTGAAACGCTCTTGTTCAACGGGATCCTCAGGCACGACAAATTCGTCGTCGTCGAGGCTTGCCTCGTCTCCAGAGGGAGGCATATAAATATCTTCCTCTACCTCTTCGTCTGCCGCCCTCTTGTGAGGGCTGGCATCCCCGTCCTCCTACGCTGAATCTTGCTGGAGGGGGTTTTCTTCGGCACTGTCTGGGGTATTATTATCTCTGGTGCCGGAATCGCCATTCTTGCTATGGCGGGATTTAGAGCGGCGCCGCTGACGCCGGCGTTTGGGCTGTTTCTTGGAGGGGTCTTCCTCCGCTGTTCCTTCGCCATTCCCATCCTTTGGGATATCCACCATGTATATGTCGTATCACGAGGTGGCTTTCCAGTGCCCAGTAGGCGCTGGTTCTTGGTCGTCTCCGGCATCGTCGTCCATATGTCGATGTCGTCGTAGTGAAAGTCTAGCATGTCGGTTAGATCATTGACAGCGGCTACTAAGTGGGTGGTGGGTGGGTCTTGAATTTCTTCGTCGTCCGCATCCCAACCGTCCTGACCGCAGTCTGGCCAAGGCTCTCCTGATAATGAGAGATATTTTAGCAAGCTCAAAATGTCGCCAAAAGGTGAGTGTTGAAAGATGTCCGCGGCGGCGAACTCCATGATCGGCGCCCAATCGGATTCGATTGGTGGGGGCGCGGGAGGTTCGGAGTCCGGCAAGGAGTCCGGCACCTTGGAGTCACGAGCTTCAGAAGGGACAAAGTCAGTATTCAGCTCTATCGCCGTAGAGGTTGCAGCCCCCGAGGCGGTGTCTAACCACCCGTCCTCGATTTGCACAGCCGGCTCTGAATCGAAGGTCGGAGCGGACTCGTGTGCGGCCTCCATGGAACTGTCCGGCAGCAGAGCTAAATCATGCCCATCGTGACTGTGCGGCACACTCGGCTGTGGCTCGAATCCATTGAAGATCAAGTCTCCGCGGATGTCAGCCGTGAAGTTTAGACTTCTAAATCTGACCTGACGGCCAGGGGCGTAGCTTTCGATCTGCTCCATATGGCCAACCGAATTGACCCGCAGTGCAAAGCCGCCGAATACGAAGATCTGTCCAGGGAGAAAAGTCTCACCCTGGACCGCGTCGTTGTTGATGATCGAAGGAGCCATCGAGCCTATCGGTGACGACACAGAGGAACTCTCAATGAAAGCACCAATGTCGGTGTCAAAACCGGCGGATCTCGGGTAGGGGGTCCCGAACTGTGCGTCTAGGCGGATGGTAACAGGAGACAAGGGACACGATGTTTTACCCAGGTTCGGGCCCTCTTGATGGAGGTAAAACCCTACATCCTGCTTGATTGATATTGATGATGTGGATGTTACAAGAGTAGATCTACCACGAGATCAAGGAGGCTAAACCCTAGAAGCTAGCCTATGGTATGATTGTTGTTATTGTTGTCGTCCTACGGACTAAAACCATCCGGTTTATATAGACACCGGAGAGGGATAGGGTTACATAGAGTCGGTTACAATGGTAGGAGATCTACATATCCGTATCGCCAAGCTTGCCTTCCACGCCAAGGAAAGTCCCATCTGGACACGGGACGAAGTCTTCAATCTTGTATCTTCATAGTCTTGGAGTACGGCCGATGATGATAGTTCGGCTATCCGGACACCCCCTAGTCCAGGACTCCCTCACCCACAATCAAGAAACCAACATTATGATAAGAGAGATTTTGTTGCTAGGAAGCATGGTAGAGAAAGAGAACCATGGGTTCAGAAACCCATGCCCTTTCCGCCTAAACCATCCAAGACAAAGGATGATGGGGACTTTGAGTGTTTTGCTGAAATGATTAGACCTATTTTCTTACGCATGCGCTTAACTGATATGCTTAAAACGAACCCTTATGCTAAATATATGAAAGATATCATCACTAATAAGAGGAAAATACCTGAAACTGAGATTTCCACCATGCTTGCCAACTATACCTTTAAGGGTGGAATACCCAAGAAACTTGGCGATCCCGAAGGACCCACTATACCTTGCTCTACTAAAAGAAATTATGTTAAAACTGCTTTATGTGATTTAGGAGCCGGTGTTAGTGTTATGCCTCTTTCCTTATACCGTAGACTTGAATTAAGTAAGTCGACACCTACTGAGATATCTTTGCAAATGGCTGACAAATCAACTGCTATACCTGTCGGCATTTGTGAGGACGTGCCTGTTATTGTTGTTAGAAATGTTACTATTTTGACAGACTTCATTATTCTTGATATTCCCGAGGATGATAGTATGTCTATTATTCTTGGTAGACCCTTTTTAAATACTGCAGGAGCTGTTATTGATTGCAACAAAGGCCATGTCACCTTTCATGTTAATGGAAATGAGCATACGGTACATTTTCCGAGGAAGCAAATCCAAGTTCATAGCATAAATACTATTCAGAAAATTCCATCAATTATTATTAGAGGTTTTGAATTTCCTCTCCCTACTGTCAAGAAAAAGTATGATATTCTTATTGTTGGGGATTTTCATATCCCCGTTGAGGTAACTTAGTGTCACTTCGAAATTTCTCCGGTTCCGTGTTATTCGGAATGAGTTATTAACAAGACTTGATCAACCTTGTTAGTGGATTCATTTTGATGATCATGAGATGGACAAAACTAGAAGGCACAACCTTCTGTACTTTCTTTTTACTTTCTGTCTTTTACAATAAATAAAACAAAAATAGTACTATCCGCGGATGTGAAATGAAATGAGAAGCAAGTCCCGATGCAAGGAAATCGATCTTTATTCCGTTGGTCAGGGAACCTGTTATGAGTTGGCTTTGGGACAAGCCCAGTTTCTTTAGACGAATCTGCCCTAGAACTCACTTTTGAAACCTGTTGAAGGAAATCCCGATCTATTTTCTGAATTATCCGTGCAATAAAAAATATCCCGAAAATAAAAGTGCTCCAAATGCCCCGCAAATTTAGTATGATTTTTTATGGAATATTTGAGGATTTTAGGCACTGAAATTACTGCAGGAGGGGCAAGCACCAGGCCACGAGAGTGGAGGGCGCGCCCACCCCACCTGGGCACGCCCCCTTGTCTCGTGGGCTCCTGGTAGCACCCCTTCACTTATGCCAACACCCACACACTCCATCTTCTACCCAAAAAATCCCCATCCAGCTCAAGCACGAGTTCTAGCTCGTTTTGCTGCAATTTTCGATCTCCTTGCTCAAAGCTCCATTCACAAAACCGCTTTGGGAGATTGTTGCTTGGTATGTGACTCCTCTGTTGGTCGAATTAGTTTTTGTTCTAGTGCTTTATTCATTGCAAATACTTGCTACCTTGGTGACCTTGTTCTTGAGCTTGCATGGTAAATTTATGAGGTTCCAAGTAATTCTAATGCATGATGTAGGCTCTAGGCACTTGTAGGAGTAGTTGCTACCATTCTTGTTAAGTTTTATTCACTTTTATTTTGAAGTTACTAAAATTTCAGAAAATTTCAGAAGATGTTAAGGAGACTTTTGAGGGGCTCTCCTAGCCAAGGCTCTCAGGAAAAACAAGCTAAAGAGAAGGAAAAATCCAAGTATAATCTTCCTCGCTTAGCGGAAGTACGGTCGTGTGAATGGCCATGTGATAATTTCTTGAAAGAAGCTGGAATTCATGAAGATTTTTATTCTTTGATCAAGAGTGCAAGCCTCAAAAATTTTCTCCTCGACCGAATAGATCAGTATCTCTTGCTTACCAATATTTTCATGCAAAACTTTTATTATTATCCTAAGAAGTCACCACCTTCAGTATCATTTCACTTATATGATGAATTCAGAGAAATCACTTTACATGACTTTTGCGCGGTATGTAGGATACCTTTTGAGGGAAAGTTAGAGGAACCCCATCGTGAAGATGTGGAGGGCTTTGTTAACACTATAGCTGTAGAGGAGCCAAAGAAAGGTTCTGAGGCAAAAATCTCTAGCATACACTTTCCTGTTTTATGATACTTTGATATATTTGCTAGTAGAAGCTTGATTAGTCATGCAAATAGTGGAAACTTTAATGTTCCTGATATTATCATTCTTCAGCATGCCTTGTTTGGAGACAATAGTTTTAGTATGGGTGCCGTCATTGCTAAACGGCTAAGCCTGAATCATACAAAAGGCCCCATATGTGGAGGTATCTATGCTTCACGTCTTGCTAGACATTTTAGGATACCTATTAGGCATTATGAAAAAGGGGAGACGATCCTGCCTTCGTACATTTTAGATTACATGAGCACGGTAGCACACAACTTTATTGTTCAGAATGATGATAAGACGCTCCAGTATAACTTAAGATTTAATAAGAAACACAATGAGACTATTATTCTGCCTGCGCCTTTGTTGTTTTATTTGACTGTAGATAATTTTCTTGTTACACCGGAGGCGGTGTATGCTCATCGAGGCCAAGCATCCACTCCAGAACCTGAACCTAAGCCGGAACCTGCACTGGACCCTTATCGTGCATCATCTTTCCAGTGGGATCCGGAGATGGCCAGCCAGTGGTATCCTGATTATACTTCCCAGTACACCGGGGAGAGTAGCAGTGGTCCTTGGCATTAGACCAACTTAGGCCAAAAGCCTAATCTTGGGGGAGTACGTATTTCTCACCGACTTTACATTCATGTTCACACACTAGTCGTCGGTGCTCATACTCTTTCATTGTATTATCCATGTTAGTTTAAATTTCTTTTTCTATTTTTCTTCTTTTGTGTTTGATAAACCTTAAGAAAAACCAAAAAAAATTAGTTAGCTTAATTTCCATGCTTGTAGTAGAATTAAAATGAAAACCCCAAAAATATTTCTCGTTCTTCTTTTACTTGTTGGGAGCTTTCCCGTGTAAATAGTTTTCTTTTCTTTTCTTTCCTTTGGGGGTCAAGAAGACCATATTGAAAATGTTTAGTGGCTCTCATTTGCATGATTGTTTATTTAACCTAGATCCCATATTACTTTGTCTTCTCTCTTGAGTTGAATGCTTGCAAATTCCAGCTTAGTCCAATGCACGTGCACTATTATTATTATACACATTATTCGGTCGTGCAAGTGAAAGGCAATAATGACGATATATGATGGACTTATTGAGATGAGAAAAGCTGGTATGAACTCGACCTCTCTTGTTTTTGTAAATATGATGAGTTCATTGTTCCTGATTCAGCTTATTATGAAGTAAACATATTTGCAATAACATTTAGAGACTATAGTTGCTTGTGCCATGCTTGATTAGCTTTGAGTTATAATGGTTTACCTTGCGTGCCAACATGCTATTAGAATGATTACAATGTGGTATGATGGGATGGTATCCTCCTTTGAATGAATTGAGTGACTCGACTTGGCACATGTTCACGCATGTAGTTGAAACAAAATCAACATAGCCTTCACGATATTTTTGTTCATGGTGGATTATATCCTACTCCTGTTTGTATTCGGTGTGAATTAGTTTTAATGCATGTTTATGACTGTTGTCGCTCTCTCAGTTGGTCAATTTCCAGTCTTTTGCTAGCCTTCACCTATACTAAGCGAGAATACTGCTTGTGCATCCAAACCCCTTAAACCCCAAAGTTGTTCCATATGAGTCCACCATACCTTCCTATATGCGGTATTTACCTGCCGTTCCAAGTAAATTTGTATGTGCCAAACTCTAAACCTTCAAATGAAATTCTGCTTTGTATGCTCGAGCCGCTTATGTTTCCACTAGGGATGCCTATATCTTCCATGCTAGGTGGGTTATTCTCAGAGGAGTGGACTCCGCTCCTCATTCACAAGAAAGGGCCAGTAACCGGGATGCCCAGTCGCATGATCCAAAAAGATCAAAGAAAATCAAAATAATTAAACAAAACTCCCCCAGGATTGTTGTTAGTTGGAGGCACTCGTTGTTTCGAGAAAGCCATGGATTGATGCTTGTTGGTGGTTGGGGGAGTATAAACTTTGACCATTCTGCATGGGCACTGCCTATAATGCATGTAGTATGGAAGATACAACCATCTCATAGTTGTTGCATTGACATCAAAAGTATGCCGCTCAAAATGTTATTCAATCTCTATTTTAAAATCGAGCTCTGGCACCTCTACAAATCCCTACTTCCCTTTGCGAAGGGCCTATCTATTTACTTTTATGTTGAGTCATCACCTTCTTATTAAAAAGCACCCGCTGGAGAGCACACTGCCATTTGCATTCACTATTATTGGTTTATATTGGGTATGACTTGACTGGATCTCTTTTACCATGAATTACAATGTTTAGTCAGTCCTTGATCTTTAAAGGTGCTCTTCATTTATGTTTTGCGGTCTCAGAAAGGGCTAGCGAGATACCATTTTGTTATATCATGTTATGATTGTTTGGAGAAAGTGTTGTTATCCGAGTTTTATCATTATCGCTCGCTAGTTGATTATGCCATTGATATGAGTAATTGTGAGACCTCAGTGTTATTGTGGGTATGGTTAGTTTATAATATTGTTGAAACCTGAATGATGGCTTTGCATGTTTACAACAACAAGAGCAAATAGAGTTTGGAATTTTTTTTCTTTATCACTTTCAGTTTATCAACTGAATTGCTTGAGGACAAGCAAATGTTTAAGCTTGGGGGAGTTTATACGTCTCCAACGTATCTACTTTTCCAAACACTTTTGCCCTTGTTTTGGACTCTAACTTGCATGATTTGAATGAAACTAACCGGACTGACGCTGTTTTCAGCAGAATTACCATGATGTTGTATCATGTGTAGAAAACAAAAGTTCTCGAAATGACCTGAAAATCCTCGGAGACAAGTTTCAGAATATATTAAAATCCTTGCAAAAGATGAAGACCAGGGGGCCCACACCCTGTCCACAAGGGTGGGGGCACGCCCCCTCCCCCTGGGCGCGCCCCCTGTCTCGTGGGCCCCCTGAGGCTCCACCGACCTCATCTCCAACTCCATATATTCCGTCTCGCGGAGAAAAAAAATCAGAGAGAAAGTTTCATCATGTTTTATGATATGGAGCCGCCGCCAAGCCCTAATCTCTCTCGGGAGGGCTGATCTGGAGTCCGTTCAGGGCTCCGGAGAGGGGGATTCGTCGCCGTCATCATCATCAACCATCCTCCATCACCAATTTCATGATGCTCACCGCCGTGCGTGAGTAATTCCATCGTAGGCTTGCTGGACGGTGATGGGTTGGATGAGATTTACCATGTAATCAAGTTAGCTTTGTTAGGGTTTGATCCCTAGTATCCACTATGTTCTGAGATTGATGTTGCTATGACTTTGCTATGCTTAATGCTTGTCACTAGGGCCCGAGTGCCATGATTTCAGATCTGAACCTATTATGTTTTCATCGATATATATGTGTTCTTGATCCTATCTTGCAAGTCTATAGTCGCCTATTATGTGTTATGATCCGACAACCCCGAAGTGACAATAATTGGGATACTTATCGGTGATGACCGTAGTTTCCGGAGTTCATGTATTCACTATGTGTTAATGCTTTGGTCCGGTTCTCTATTAAAAGGAGGCCTTAATATCCCTTAGTTTCCACTAGGACCCCGCTGCTACGGGAGGGTAGGACAAAAGATGTCATGCAAGTTCTTTTCCATAAGCACGTATGACTATATTCGGAATACATGCCTACATTACATTGATTAATTGGAGCTAGTTCTGTGTCACCCTATGTTATAGCTATTACATGAGGAATTGCATCCGACATAATTATCCTTCACTGTTCCATTGCCTACGAGCTTTTCATATATTGTTCTTTGCTTATTTACTTTTCTGTTGCTACTGTTACAATCACTACAAAACACCAAAAATATTGCTACTATTATCTTTACCTTTTACCACCGTTACCATTACTATCATACTACTTTGTTACTAAATACCTTGCTGCAGATACTAAGTTATCCAGCTGTGGTTGAATTGACAACTCAACTGCTAATACTCAAGAAAATTCTTTGGCTCCCCTTGTGTCGAATCAATAAATTTGGGTTGAGTACTCTACCCTCGAAAGCTGTTGCGATCCCCTACACTTGTGGGTTATCAGCCGCAGAGAAGGTAATATTTTAAATCAAACAAAGTGTTATATAGCACAAACAAACTCATTCTCATATTACAAAGACGACATGAGTACATTCACTCAAAGATTATGTTCTTGGGACATTCATTTTCCACAAGCCGAGCGCCTTTCATAACGCCATCATAATATTTTTTGGGGTAGCAATGCTCCTTACCCTCCGGGGGTCCGTCCTTCACGAGCTTCTCAGGATCCACTTTCGCCCAATGCATCTTTGCGCGGGCAAAGGCCCGTCGGGCACCCTCAATACAAAGGGACTGCTTGATAACTTCTAGCCGTGGACAGGCATGCGCCATCCAGTTTACCAGGCCAAAATAGCTGCCGGGTAGGGGCTCGCCAGGCCACATCTGGACTATGAGGTCCTTCATGGCCAATTCAGCCGCATTGTGTAGTTCGACCAATTGCTTTAGTTGGTCACTTAGAGGCATCGGGTGCTCGGCTCCAGTGTATTGGGACTAGAACAACTTCTTTGTTGAGCTCCCCTCTTCAGCACGAAAGAACTCCACGGCATCCGAAATGCTGCGTGGCAGATCTGCGAATGCCCCTAGAGAGCTCCGAATTCGTGTAAGTAAAAGAAATGACTCCTCCACATGCTTGCTTTGCATAAAAAATGCCTTACCCTCCGCTATGTTCTTGGCCACCTGGATTTCCTAGAGGGCCTTTTGGTCTTCGGCCTTGGCGTCTGTCGCGCTCTGGAGGGCCTTCGCAAGCTCAGACTCCTGCGTCTTGAAGTCATGCTCCAAGGACTCGAACTTCTTGCCGAGCTCCTGGAGCTCTTGCTGTACCTCTCCCACCCAAGCATCTTGCTTTTCGCGCTCGGTGTGCTCCGTAGCCGCCTTGGCTTCGGCCGCGGACAGTGCTTTCTTCAGGGCCGCCACTTCGGTCGCGGTCCCTATTTAAAATCATGATGCTTTTTGTTAGCATCATCAATTTTCCCCCCTATATGACACACGGCCGGGGTTTCACTTACCTTTGTTCTCCTCGAGCTGCCTCTTCCCGAGGCCGAGCTCTTCTTCGTCCTGCCCCAAGTCGCGCTTCAGTCCGGCAACCTTAGCTGTGCGCAAAGCGGCATTCAGCAGCAATGCCTGCTTGTTAACATAGACAAGTACCATTAGCTTCCTGTGGTTTTTTAGTCGACCCTCCATTTGGCTTTTCCTTCCGAACACCAAACACAGTTTCAGGGGCTACTTTCTATCAGGTGATATTTCCTCACACCTTTTTACTTACCTCGAAGCCTGTTAGCAGGCTGGTGCAGGCTTCGGTCAATGTGCTCTTGGCGAACCGAACCTTCTCAATTACCGTACTCATAAGAGTACGGTGCTCATCATAGATGGAAGTGCCTCGAATCACTTCCAACAAATTATCCGACACCTCCGGCTGGACGGAGGTCATCAGCACGGCCGGCTCACCCTCCTTCGCAAAGGGCTGCCTACTGGAAGCCGGAGCCTTTGGAGGCTCCGGCGCAGTAACCGGCTAGGAGCCAGATTTGTTGTGGCTCCCGTCAGCATAATCCATCGGGGTCTTACCCCCCCATGTGTCCAGTGCCTGGGATTTTGCCCTGGGGGACCTCCAGAATGACCGCCCCCTACTCTGGTATCCTTTGGGACAGCACCTCGGTGTCGTCCGCGAGTCGTGGGGAGGTGGCCATCAGGAGTGAATCGTCGATCATCTTTGACTCACTCAAGGATGCCTCCGAAGAGGATACCTCGAGATTGGACCTGGCCAGACTGCATATACGAGTTCGGCATTATTACAAACCATGAAGGCGAAGCTGCACAAAAAAATATAATAGAGTGTGGATACTTACGACCTTGCCTGGGGCTTGTCCATGGGTAGCCACTCCCCCTCGCTGTACGCGGCGGTAGTGGAGTGATCCGGACGGGACGCCTTTCCCTTCTTTGGCGTCCCAGCCTCCCCCGATGGGGCGGTGAGGGAGTCCTGGACTAGGGGGTGTCCGGATAGCCGAACTATCATCGTCGGCCGGACTCCAAGACTATGAAGATACAAGATTGAAGACTTCGTCCCGTGTATGGATGGGACTTTCCTTGGCGTGGAAGGCAAGCTTGCTAATACAGATATGTAGATCTCCTACCATTGTAACCGACTTTGTGTAACCCTAGCCCTCTCCGGTGTCTATATAAACCGGAGGGTTTTAGTCCGTAGGAAGAATAACAATCATACCATAGGCTAGCTTCTAGGGTTTAGCCTCCTTGATCTCGTGGTAGATCTACTCTTGTACTACCCATATCATCAATATTAATCAAGCAGGACGTAGGGTTTTACCTCCATCGAGAGGGCCCGAACCTGGGTAAAACATCGTGTCCCTTCTCTCCTGTTACCATCCGCCTAGACGCACAATTTGGGACCCCCTACCTGAGATCCGCCGATTTTGACACCACATTGGTGCTTCCGTTGAGAGTTCCTCTGTGTCGTCGCTCATAGGCCTGATGGCTCCTTCGATCATCAACAACAACGCGGTCCAGTGTGAGACTTATCTCCCCGGACAGATCTTTGTATTCGGCAGCTTTGCACTGAGGGCCAATTCGCTCGGCCATCTGGAGCAGATCGAAAGCTACGCCCCTGGCCATCAGGTCAGATTTGGAAGTTTGAACTTCACAGCCGACATCCGCGGAGACTTGATCTTTGATGGATTTGAGCCACAGCCGAGTGCGCCGCACTGTCACGATGAGCATGATTTAGCTCTGCCGCCGGACAGTGCCCTGGAGGCCGCACAAGAATCCGCTCTGACCCTAAACTCGGAGCCGACTGGGCCGATCAAGGATGGGTGGCTAGACACCGCCTCGGGGGCTGCTACCTCTACGGTGATGGAGCTGAATATTGACCCTGTCCCTTGCGAAGCTCGTGACTCCAAGGTGCCGGACTCTTCTCCGAACCCTGAACCGTCCGCGCTCCTGCCAATCGAACCCGATTGGGTGCCCATCATGGAGTTCACCGTTGCGGACATATTTCAGCACTCGCCTTTTTGTGGCATCCTGAATTTGCTAAAATGCCTCTCTTTATCAGGAGAGCCTTGGCCGGATTATGGCCAGGACGGTTGGGATGCGGACAGCGAAGAAACTCAAAGCCCACCCACCACCCACTTCGTAGCCACTGTCGATGACTTAACCGACATGCTAGATTTCGACTCCGAAGATATCGATGGTATGGACAACGATGCCAGAGACAACCAAGAACCAGCACCCACAGGGCACGGGAAAGCCACCTCAACTCACGATATATATATATATGGTGGATACACCCAAAGGAAGTGATAACGAGAAAAAACGGGACGCTGCGAAGGAAAATTCCCCCGAAAAACAGCCGAAACGGCGACACAAGCGCCGCCCAAAGTCCCGCCTCGACAGCAGCAGCACCCATGAAGACCCAGCCATAGAGCAGGGCGAACCAGTGGACGACGAACATGCCCCCAAGCAACCATCTGAACAGGATGAATTGGAGAGGCAACCCATCTCCGACGAAAACAACAGTCCGGATGATCTCACGCCGGACACATTGTTGGAACAGAAGAACCTCCACAAAAGGCTCGTCGCCACTGCACGAAGCCTGAAGAAGCAGAAGCGGAAGCTCAAAACAGCGGAAGACGTACTCAGAATGAGATGGAGCAAAGTACTCAGGACCGCAGACAAATACATCGATAGTCGCCAAGCAACGAGCTACCCGAAGAGCAAACTGTTGCCCGAATTTGACGAGGAGGCCGTAGAGCCCCAAAAATCAAAAAACAAAGAGGCTGCCCTGTCGGATAAATGACCACATGACAAACAAAGAGCGGCAAGTGGCACCGCACACAAATCGACACACGATCCACATAAGGATCTTCACAAAAAGGATAGGCCGGTCAGGTCCATCTACGGGCCAAGAAGGAAGGCTCCTGGGAGCAAAACAACACAACGCGTGTTCGAAAATAATGGCACACCTAAATACAGGGGCGCCGCACACCCCCTATGTTTCACCGATGAGGTACTAGATCATGAATTTCCAGCGGGATTCAAGCCCGTAAACATAGAGGCATACGACGGAACAACAGACCCCGGAGTCTGGATTGAGGATTACATCCTACACATACATATGGCTAGAGGAGACGATCTCCATGCCATAAAATACCTACCCCTCAAGCTCAAAGGGCCAGCCCGGCACTGGCTCAAAAGCCTCCCAGAAAATACCATTGGAAGTTGGGAAGAGCTCGAGGACGCATTTCGGGCAAATTTTCAGGGGACTTACGTCCGCCCTCCGGATGCAGACGATTTAAGTCACATAACTCAACAGCCCGGAGAGTCAGCCCGCAAATTCTGGAACAGGTTCCTCACCAAAAAGAACCAGATAGTCGACTGTCCGGACGCCGAAGCCTTAGCAGCTTTCAAGCACAACGTCCGAGACGAATGGCTCGCTAGACACCTCGGCCAGGAAAAGCCAAGAACAATGGCCGCACTAACAAGCCTCATGACCCGCTTTTGCGCGGGAGAGGATAGCTGGCTGGCAAGATGCAGCACCAGCGACCCAAGTACATCCGAGGTCAGAGATGGAAATGGGAAACCACGGCGCAACAAGGACCAGCGCCAGATTAAAGGAAATGGTCCAAAGAGCACGGCAGTCAACGCCGGATTCAAAAGCTCTCGGCAGAACAACAAAAAACTGCCTCTCAAGGAGAACAGCGACGAGCTATCCAACCTAAACAAAATCTTGGACAAGATATGCCAAATCCACAGTACCCCCGGGAGGCCTGCAAACCATACCCACAGAGATTGTTGGGTCTTCAAGCAGTCCGGCCAACTTAACGCCGAACACAAGGGGCTCGACGCACCAAGTGAGGACGACGACGAACCCCACAAGCAGAGCGCCGGGAAACAAAAGACTTTCCCACAAGAAGTCAAAACAGTGAATTCACTTCAAGTGATAACAAGGAAAAATAGGGCGGCACCTACTAAAGTACGCGCCGCACGGTCCACCCCAGCGGAGTCCCGAAACTGGATGTCACAACCAATTACTTTCGACCATCAGGATTACTCCAGAGGTATTCGAAACGCAGGATGGACTGCTTTGATATTGGATCCTATAATCGACGGGCTACAGTTTACACAAGTCCTAATGGATGGTGGCAGCGATATAAACCTGCTATACCAGGACTCAATCCGCAGAATGGGGATAGACCCTACCAAAATTCGCCATAGCAACACTTCCTTTAAAGGAGTAACGCCAGGCCCTTATGCCAATTGTACGGGCTCCTTATTACTAGAAGTTGTGTTCGGTTCATCCGACAACTTCCGTCGCGAAAAGCTAGTCTTCCATATCGCCCCATTTAAAAGTAGCCATCAAGCACTATTGGGACGCGAAGCTTTCACCCGCTTTAACGCAATACCGCATTACGCGTCTCTTACACTCAAAATGCCCGGTCCACGTGGCATCATCTCATTAAAGGGTAACCTTGAGTGTTCCCCGACTACGGAAGAACGTGAGACTGCCTTGACAGCCACACACTAATCCGGCTTTGCTGATCAAAGCCCCTAAACAGGTCATCCAAGACCCCGGACATGGGTAGGCGAGTCCGGTATCAATAAACAAGGGGCATTACTAGCCGCGTACCCGTTTACAAGGGGCTTCACGCATGCACAAAAGAGACAATAAATCTCAATTCTATTCATTCTTTGAATCATACTCTGTTTATTTCAAAATACATCTTTCGCACGGACTCTTTTTCAACTAAGTTCTCCTCTTTTACAGATGAACACCGTGCGACACCCGTCCAGGATGCGGCACAACGGAGACACAGGCACAGACGTGCAGTAGGGACCCGTCACAAGGATTCTTTTCAGATTAAGACCCTGCGTAAACCTTTTTTACTGTCTCTTGTTGATACACATCCCCCGGTTTTTTGCTATAACCTAGGAGGAATCTGGCGTTTTGGCATCGGCCGCGTCAGAAATTTTTGCGCGTACCTGGACACTAGGCGCTTAGGACATTGTTCTGCCCGTTTTCATAAAGACCGAATACCTTAGGGAGTGTTCGGCGTCTCGAGTTAGGCCTTATATGCATCAGCTCCGAATCATGTCTTTGGTCAAATGTTGGGTTTGCCCGGCTCCTGTGTTTTGCTGCCCTAAGTTCCGCTCTATCGGCTAACGCGGCACCAGGAGAACTACTGCGATTGTGCCCCGGTTCGTCCAGGTGAGCACCTCAGTAGAGAAAGCCGAAAACTGACTGTCATGATATAGCGAGAGACTGGTCAACCACTCGATCGACCACCGGAATGTTTAGAATTCCTCCGCTTTAACGAAGGACCGTTTCCCGGTCAGGCACATACGCGCCCCGAAATTCGGAGAGCGCAGTGCACCTGGGGGCTATATAGTAGCCCCACCATCGAACTCCTATGGCTAAGTGAAAGTGATAAAGCATTATAGTCCGGTTGCCTAGTTTGCTACGCTATCACCTCCTTCACAGGACCAAGACATTGGATTAAGTGTGAAAATGCGCTTTTTTTGCAAACACCCCCGCACTATGTGCGTGGGGGCTGAAGCCGAAGACTGCCATCTTTCAGGTTATATACACATATACGTTAACGGCCGCACAGGAGGTATTTCAACACTTGAACGCCCAAGTATAAAAGGCCTTATATTATATTTGAAACATGGTTTCACAAATCATACATGTCATTTGAACATAACGTTTTTCGAGCACTGCGACTCTATTAAACGAGCGCCCTGCAGGACTTCCTCAAAATAGTGCTCGGCTGGTAATCGGCTTTTGTCCAAGTCCTGGGATGCAACGTCGGTGACCTCCATCTCCGCCCAGTATGTTTTGACATGGGCGAGAGCCATCCGCGCACCCTCTATGCATGCCGACCGCTTCATCGCCTTGATATGCGGCACCACATCAAGGAACTGCTGCAACAAGCCAAAATAACTCTTCGGCTCGGGCCTTCCCGGCCACAAATGAGCCACGACATCTTTCATGGCAAGTCCGGACAACCTATTTAGCTCAGCCCACTCGGCTAACCGATCGGTTAACGGAAGTGGACGCTCCGGACTATGGAATTGCGAAAAAAAAAGCTCTTCCATTCCGTGATCCTTTTGGCCCCGGAAGTGTGCGACCGCGTCTGCGGCACTCGCTGCCAAATTCAGATAAGCATCCTCCGCACCCCACAACTGGCCCAACTGAGCATACTTCGGATCCGTGAACTTTCCTACGTAGCAGAAAAGGCTTTCCAGCCGCAATATCCCCGGCCTGACGTAGCTCCTTCTTAGCAGCCCTCATCACGGAGCGAACATCCTTGGCTTCGGCGGTGGCCTTCTTCAGGTCCTCTTGCTCCGCTCGGCGTTCTCTTTCAAGAACCTCATAGCGGTCGGTAGCATCCTTCAGCTTCATGGCCATTTCGGCCATTTCCTCCCTGCTTCGGAAGTGAGCAGCCTGTTCGGCTTTTAGCTCTTTGGCCGCCTTCAAGGCAGCCGCATTACTTTTCCTGGCTTGCTCCTTGGCTCGGGCAAGCTCCGCCCGAAGGTCCTCCATAGCAGCGGCGCCATCTGCATTAAGCATACATGTTGTAAGGCACGAGCGTCAAGCTCCCTTACAAGGCGTCCGCGGAGAAGCCACATACCTTGTGACTCATCAAGTCGCTTATTGACCAGCGCGATGTCCGCATCCGCAACATCAAGTTGCCGCTTTAGTTCGGCAAATCCATCAGTCCGGCTGGCCACCGAACGCTCCGCCACCTATATAGGAAAGGCGACATCTTACAACTGAGATTATGATCCTCGGCACGCTATCACCTTTGACAACGTACCGAGTCTCAGGGGCTACTATCTATACAGGGCGCATTCTATGCGCAAACCTGTCAAAAGGTATATCATTTTTCGCGTACCTCAAACCCCGTCAGTAAACTTCTGACGGCCTCATGCAACCCACTCTCAGCGGATGAAATCCTTTCAATCATTGTACTCATCAACGTACGGTGATCTTCTGAGATAGATGCCCGCTCGAGCAGATCCTTCAGCTCCTCCGGCCGTACACCAGTTGGTGCCGAACTCTCCGGCCCCGCCGGACTCGGGGAGACCCTCCGCGACGATACCTCAGGATCGTCCGCCCCGCCTGACGGTGCGGCAGATGGAGGCGTTTCGCTCTCCATCATCTCCGGACGAAGATCCCCCGAAGATGAGCTCTGCTGAGAAGGGCTGAGGTCCGAACTACAAGGTAAAACTTCGGTTATCTTCAGAAATAAAAACAGGGATGTCCCTTATTACAAAACTCCCCTTTCTACTTACGGTTCGCTGGAGGGCTGATTCCCTTGGGGAAACAATGCGGCCGGGGCTTCTCCTGGCGCAGGGCCCTCTGCTGAAGATTTCTTCCCCCGCTTTGAGGCCTTGGCCTCCGGATCTTCAGAAGCGGTCCTCTTCTCCCCCTGGAAGGAGGGATTCTCGATCCCTCCTTTCTTAAGAGCCTCCCTAGCGGAGGCGGTAGTTTTCCCTGTTTCCCCCTCGCCCTCTTCCGAAGGCGCAACCTCCAGCATCTTGATTAACACCGGATCCGGCGTGATCTCAGGGAGGGGGGCCGGACACCGTATCAGTTTTGCTTTTGCTATCCACTCCTGTTCAAGGGATAGCTGGTTAAAGGGCAAGTTTATGATAAATGTATGGACAGCATGTCCGGGCACATGACTACTTACTTGAGTATCCGGGCGATTGCAGCTCAGGCCTGCGTCCTCGGTTAGGTCCGGACACATCTCTTGTGATCCTAAGAACAGTTTATACATCTCCACGGGCGTTGCACCCATGAAGTGTTGGAGAGCTCGCGGTCCCTCCGGATTGAATTCCCACAGGCGGAGGGGGCGGCGTTTGCAGGGCAGAAGGCGTCGAATCAGCATGACCTGCGCCACCACAACCAAATTGATCTCCCTCTCTTGGAGGTCTCGAATACGGCCCTGCAATAATGGCACGTCCTTGGACGGCCCCCAGTCAAGCCCTTTGTTAACCCATGACGCCAGCCGTTGTGGAGGTCCCGAGCGAAAGGCAGGCGGCGCCACCCATCTGGTGCCCCTGGGAGCGGTGATGTAGAACCACTCCTGTTGCCACAAACCGAGCTCCTTTTGAAAAAGCCCTCGGGCCACGGAGCGTCACCTCTCTTGCTTATAATTGTCCCTCCGCACTCTGCCTGCCGCTCGTCGATCATCTTCGGCTCCATGTCGAAGGTCTTGAGCCACAATCCGAAGTGAGGAGTGGTGTGGAGGAAGGCTTCGCATACGACAATGAACGATGAGATGTGGAGGATGGACTCCGGATCTAAGTCATGGAATTCCAGCCCATAATAAAACATGAGCCCCCTCACGAAGGGATCCATCGGGAAGCCTAAACCCCGATGGAAGTGAGACACGAACACCACGCTCTCACCAGGCTCAGGAGTGGGAATAACTTGCCCTTGTACGGGTAGCCTATGCGAAATTTCGCCAGTTAGGTACCTGACATCTCTTAGCTTTAGCACATCTTCTTCCGTGACGGAAGAGGGCATCCACCGGCCCTGTAGGTCAGAGCCGTACATTGTCAAAGGTCCGAAGCGCCTGAATCTGGAACCTTGGGTGTTGGAACTCGAGGCGAGGGGCGGATTCAATTGAAGATTGAAGAAAAGGAACATGCCTTGGTCTCATTATAAAGAAGTTGAATACCAAGAGGCGTCCCCATAACCATTTGGGACTCGCCTTCGATGGAGGGGGCGAGCCAGCAGGCGCGGTTGGGTTACCCACGGCCGTATTGATGAGAATCCTGGAATAAGGGGACACGATCTCTGCTTTAACAAGACGTGCCAAGGAAACTGCTTCGCTAAACGCGCTGAGGTGGAACAATAAAAATGATTCGAGTAAAGGCTTGGCCGTGGTGTGACATCATGCCACGAAATATGTCAGCAGATTGAACTTGGGTGAATATTATTCTGTCTACGGTGGAATGTGGAATTTATTTTGCAGAGCCGGACACTATCCTGGTCTTCAAAATCTTCTACGGATTGTTCGGAGAAGGAACCCGCCTTGCAATGCCGAAGACAATATGCGCGTCGGACTCGTCATCGTTGAAGCCTGGTTCAGGGGCTACTAAGGGAGTCCTGGACTAGGGGGTGTCCGGATAGCCGAACTATCATCATCAGCCGGACTCCAAGACTATGAAGATACAAGATTGAAGACTTCGTCCCGTGTCCGGATGGGACTTTCCTTGGCGTGGAAGGCAAGCTTGGCAATACGGATATGTAGATCTCCTACCATTGTAACCGACTCTGTGTAACCCTAGCCCCCTCCGATGTCTATATAAACCGGAGGGTTTTAGTCTGTAGGAAGAAAAACAATCATACCATAGGCTAGCTTCGAGGGTTTAGCCTCCTTGATCTCGTGGTAGATCTACTCTTGTACTACCCATATCATCAATATTAATCAAGTAGGACATAGGGTTTTACCTCCATCGAGAGGTCCCAAACCTGGGTAAAACATCGTGTCCCTTGTCTCCTGTTACCATCCGCCTAGACACACAGTTCGGGACCCCCTACCCGAGATCCGCCGGTTTTGACACCGATAGGCGGCCTTCCTTTGCTTCTCCTCCTGAGTGCAGGGAGGGGGCATTTCCTCGTGTTTCCCCCCGTCTCCGTGGATGGAATCTTCCTCGTCATCCTTGGATGACGAGTCTATCACGGCCTTGCCTCGGAGACCTTTTCTGGTCCTCGCGGTCGCCTTCTTGGAGCCTTCGCCCCCCTCAGTGGGGGAGGCCTTCTTCTTTCTCTCCTCCCCTTCATGGGAGGAGTGTGCCTCATCATCCTCTGGCGAGGCGTCTGGTGCGGCCTCGTGCCAGAGACCCTTCCTAGTCCCCATGGCCTTCTTTTCGGCCTTTTTCTCCGGCACCTTGTAAGGCGCCAGAACCAGCATCTCCGTTAGGAGTGCGTTTACCGGATCCTCAGGCAGCAGAGCCAGGCAGTCAATCCGCTCCGCCGTCTCCACCCAATCCTGTTTGGTCAGCATGATGACTTAAAAAATGTACTGGGGAAGGAACATCTTGTGATAATCAGAGGACGTACCGGATTGGCGAGGCGCTTTGCGCTGAGTCCATGGTCCTCGGAAAGGCGGGGGGGGGGGAGGAACTTCATTGGTCTTGAACAGTACCTTCCAGACGTCTTTATGCGTCGTGTCGAAGAGTTCCAGCAACATCTGGTGTTCGGCCGGATCGAACTCCCACATATCGAATGCCCGTCTTTGGTACGAGAGAATCCGGTGAACGAGCATGACCTGGACCACGTTGATAAGCTTGATCTTCTTGTCCCTCATACTTTTGATGCAGGTCTCGAGTCCGGTCAGCTCCGTGGGTTCGCCCCAGGCCAGACCCTTCTTTCCCCAAGAAGTGAGCCGCATGGGGATTCCGGATCTGAATTTGGGGGCCGCCACCCAGTTGGCGTCGCGCGGCTCGGTGATGTAGAACCACTAGTAGAAAAGGGGGCAAAGGTCCAGGCCGGGTCAGCCCATTAGTCCCGGTTCAGTCCAGAACCAGGACTCATGGGGGCATTGGACCCAGTTCGTGAGCCCCTGGAGCCGGCCGGGCCACGTGGGCCATTGGTCCCGGTTCGTCTGGACCTTTTGGTCCCTGTTGGTGGGATGAACCGGGACCAATGGGCCTCGCTCCTGGCCCACCACCATTGGTTCCGGTTGGTGGCTTGAACCGGGACCAAAGGCTGCCCTTTAGTCCCGGTTCATGCCACCAACCGCGACCAATGAGGTGCCTATATATACCCCCTCGCTTAAGAGCAGAGCACACTACTCTATTTTTTCTGGCCACCGAGGGGGAGAGGGCTTGGTGGTGCTCTAGCTCACCTCCTATGCACACAAGGTGTTCGATGGAATGCCCGAGCCACACTACTTAAGCATTCTCCTCTCCAAGCTCGACCTCCAAGCTCCATTTTCCTCAATATTTGTCTAGGTTTAGCGGTCCGTCACGCCCCTTCCCCGTCTTCACCGCCGTCGATCACTCGCGCCGATCTCATCGCCGGCACCACCGTGGTGAGCCTCTTGTTCTTATCTTCTTTCTGAAAGGAAAAATATTCTTACTTGTATGTTTAGATAGATACTTGTATTATATTCTTACTTTTATTATTGCATCTTACATAGTGCGATGATTTTGGTATCCGCCCCCGTCGGCCCTCGTCCTGTCTATGATTCAGATGTGGTATATATTATCTTTTCATAACTATTGGTTCATTTATTGTTTATGACAATTATGCCGACCAACGTGACATAGATTTTATTTATCTAGGAGGTTGTTGAACCAGAAATTCCAACCGACCCTATTGTCGAGAGGTTAAATTTAGTTGAAGAAGAAAACAATTTCTTGAAGGAAAAAATAAGAAAAATTGAGGAGAAGATGATATTGGAGTTGCATGTTGCGGATGTCGTCGATGATCACAAGATCAAGATGGATGCAATGCGCTTGAAGATTAGAAAGATTAGAAAATATGCCATTCATACCGAGGCTTGGTATCATTATGCCGTTGGATCAGTTGTTACCTTGGTTGCGATTATGATCGCATTTGTTTTCGCATTGAAATGTTTTACATAGTTTCAATGTATGGTTTAATTAATTTAGATGCTCTGCAGAGCTTATGTTGTTAGATGAGAACTATGTATGTACTTTGGTTTTAATGTGATGATGAACTTCTATTAATTTGGTCACTTAATTATCTATTCATGATGTTCTGTAATGATTTTTGACACACTTAATTATATATAATGCACGCAGATGAACCGGCAATGGATGTACGGTGACAGACACACCTCCGAGTACATTAAGGGCGTGCATGATTTTCTCGAAGTGGCTGAGGCAAACAAGCAGAATGGTTTTATGTGTTGTCCATGCCCTATATGTGGGAATACGAAGTCTTACTCTGACCGGAAAATCCTTCACACCCACCTGCTTTACAAGGGTTTCATGCCACACTATAATGTTTGGACGAGGCACGGAGAAATAGGGGTTATGATGGAAGACGGCGAAGAAGAAGAGTACGATGACAACTATGTGCCCCCTGAATACGGTGATGCTACTGAACATCAAGAGGAACCAGACGATGTGCACGATGATGCTGCAACGGGCGAAGCTGCTGAAGATCAAGAGGAACCAGACGATGTGCCCGATGATGATGATCTCCGCCGGGTCATTGTCGATGCAAGGACGCAATGCGAAAGTCAAAAGGAGAAGCTGAAGTTCGATCGCATGTTAGAGGATCACAAAAAAGGGTTGTACCCCAATTGCGAAGATGGCAACACAAAGCTCGGTACCGTACTGGAATTGCTGCAGTGGAAGGCAGAGAATGCTGTGCCTGACAAAGGATTTGAGAAGCTACTGAAAATATTGAAGAAGAAGCTTCCAAAGGATAACGAATTGCCCGACAGTACATACGCAACAAAGAAGGTCGTATGCCCTCTAGGATTGGAGGTGCAGAAGATACATGCATGCCCTAATGACTGCATCCTCTACCGCGGTGCGTACAAGGATCTGAACGCATGCCCGGTATGCGGTGCATTACGGTATAAGATCAGACGAGATGACCCTGGTGATGTTGACGGCGAGCCCCCCAGGAAGAGGGTTCCTGCGAAGGTGATGTGGTATGCTCCTATAATACCACGGTTGAAACGTCTGTTCAGAAACGGAGAGCATGCCAAGTTGATGCGATGGCACAGTGAGGACCGTAAGAAAGACGGGAAGTTGAGAGCACCCGCTGACGGGTCGCAGTGGAGAAAAATCGAGAGAAAGTACTGGGATGAGTTTGCAAGTGACCCAAGGAACGTATGGTTTGCTTTAAGCGCGGATGGCATTAATCCTTTCGGGGAGCAGAGCAGCAATCACAGCACCTGGCCCGTGACTCTATGTATGTATAACCTTCCTCCTTGGATGTGCATGAAGCGGAAGTTCATTATGATGCCAGTTCTCATCCAAGGCCCTAAGCAACCCGGCAACGACATTGATGTGTACCTAAGGCCATTAGTTGAAGAACTTTTACAGCTGTGGAATGGAAACGGTGTACGTACGTGGGATGAGCACAAACAGGAGGAATTTGACCTAAAGGCGTTGCTGTTCGTGACCATCAACGATTGGCCCGCTCTCAGTAACCTTTCAGGACAGACAAACAAGGGATACCACGCATGCACGCACTGTTTACTTGACACCGATAGTATATACCTGGGAAGCTGCAGGAAGAATGTGTACCTGGGCCATCGTCGATTTCTTCCGACCAACCATCAATGTCGAAAGAAAGGCAAGCATTTCAAAGGCGAGGCAGATCACCGGAAGAAGCCCGCCATGCGTACCGGTGATCACGTACTTGCTATGGTCAATGATTTACACGTAATCTTTGGAAAGGGTCCCGGCGCACTAGCTGTTCCGAATGACGCTGAGGGACACGCACCCATGTGGAAGAAGAAATCTATATTTTGGGACCTACCCTACTGGAAAGACCTAGAGGTCCGCTCTTCAATCGACGTGATGCACGTGACGAAGAACCTTTGCGTGAACCTGCTAGGCTTCTTGGGCGTGTATGGAAAGACAAAAGATACACCTGAGGCACGGGAGGACCTGCAACGTTTGCACGAAAAAGACGGCATGCCTCCGAAGCAGTATGAAGGTCCTGCCAGCTACGCTCTTACGAAAGAAGAGAAAGAAATCTTCTTTGAATGCCTGCTCAGTATGAAGGTCCCGACTGGCTTCTCGTCGAATATAAAGGGAATAATAAATATGCCAGAGAAAAAGTTCCAGAACCTAAAGTCTCATGACTGCCACGTGATTATGACGCAACTGCTTCCGGTTGCATTGAGGGGGCTTCTACCGGAAAACGTCCGATTAGCCATTGTGAAGCTATGTGCATTCCTCAATGCAATCTCTCAGAAGGTGATCGATCCAGAAATCGTACCAAGGCTAAGGAGTGATGTGGCGCAATGTCTTGTCAGTTTCGAGCTGGTGTTCCCACCATCCTTCTTCAATATCATGACGCACGTCCTAGTTCATCTAGTCGACGAGATTGTCATTCTGGGGCCCGTATTTCTACACAATATGTTCCCCTTTGAGAGGTTCATGGGAGTCCTAAAGAAATATGTCCGTAACCGCGCTAGGCCAGAAGGAAGCATCTCCATGGGCCATCAAACAGAGGATGTCATCGGGTTTTGTGTTGACTTCATTCCTGGCCTTAAGAAGATAGGTCTCCCTAAATCGCGGTATGAGGGGAGACTGACTGGAAAAGGCACGCTTGGAAGGGACTCAATAATATGCAGGGACGGATATTCTTGGTCTCAAGCACACTACACAGTTCTACAGAACTCTACCTTGGTGACCCCGTATGTCGATGAACACAAGAACAGTCTGCGCTCCAAACACCCGGAGCAGTGCGACGACTGGATTACATGTGAACACATCAGGACTTTCAGCAGTTGGTTGGAAACACGTCTCAGAGGTGACAACACTGTTTGTGATGAGCTGTACTTGTTGTCCAGGGGACCATCTTTGACTGTATTGATTTACAAAGGATACGAGATAAATGGGAATACATTTTACACGATTGACCAAGATCAAAAGAGCACCAACCAAAACAGCGGTGTCCGCTTTGATGCAACAACCGAGAGGGGAAAGGACACATATTATGGTTACATAGTGGACATATGGGAACTTGACTACGGACATGATTTTAAGGTCCCTTTGTTTAAGTGCAAATGGGTCAATCTGTCAGGAGGCGGGGTACAGGTAGACCCACAGTACGGAATGACAACAGTGGATCTGAAAAATCTTGGGTACACTGACGAACCGTTCGTCCTAGCCAATGATGTGGCACAGGTTATCTATGTGAAGGACATGTCTACCAGACCGAGAAAAAGAAAAGATAAGGAAGCGAATACATCATACGATGAGCCAAAGCGCCACATAGTTCTTTCAGGAAAAAGGGACATCATGGGAGTGGAGGGCAAGACAGACATGTCTGAAGATTATGAAAAGTTTCATGAAATTCCTCCCTTCAAAGTCAAGGCTGACCCAAGCATCCTGATAAACGATGAAGATTATCCATGGTTACGGCGCAATAAGCAAATGACACAAGCGAAGAAAAAGTGAAGACTTTCTCCGGCAACTATTATGATGATACCATGCCAACTTTGTAACAGACGAGTATGATACCATTGTCCGTTTTGTACATGCACATGCTATGTGGGTGAAATTATGATACCATGCCAACTTTCAACTTTTTCAGAGTTCATTTGAAATGCTTTAATGTCTTATGGTTCGGCCCTCGTAATACCATTAATCCCGGTTCGCTCCTTGTCAACTATGTTCTCACCAAGAACACTCTCAAGAGGGCAGCCACGTGGGCCATTGGTCCCGGTTCGTCTGGACCTTTTGGTCCCGGTTCCACGCACGAACCGGGACCAATGCGCCTCGCCCCTGGCCCATGACCATTAGTCCCGGTTTGTGCCACAAACCGGGACTAAAGGGTTGGTCCTCGTTGCGCTCAGAGTTTAGTCCCACCTCGCCAACCGAAGGGCGCTCACACCGGTTTATAAGCCCGTCCCTCTCTGCCTTGTTGAGCTCCTCTCAAAGTGAAAATAGATGCCCCTATACAGGGAATTTGACCTAAATTCATAGTGAATTTCTCTGAAATTCATAGAAAGTTATTATGAATTTAGGTTGAATTTTCTCTATAGGCGCATCTATGTTCATTTTTTTAGTAAAGTTAATCACAAACTTGTGATTCACACAAATTTCAAAGAATTCAAATTTTAACTATTCAAATTTGAAAACTAATGGCACTAACAGAAAGTTTATAATTTTTCTAAAACTAATGGCACTAACAGAAAGTTTATAATTTTGCTGACCTAAAAGCAAAAAGAATTAAAAAATAAAGCAAAAAACAAAAGAAAATAAATAATGCAGAAAACAAAACAAAAAACTGGAAACAAAATAAAATAGCAACAATAAGTATTTTGTTGTAAGTAGAAACAAAATAAAATAAATAAAGCAACAAAGAAAACAAAAAACAAAAAAAGTGTTTTCAAATTTGAAAACTAATGGCACTAACAGAAAGTTTATAATTTTTCTAAAACTAAAAGCAAAAAAGAATTAAAAAATAAAGCAAAAAACAAAAGAAAATAAATAATGCAGAAACAAAACAAAAAAACTGGAAAAAAATAAAAATAGCAACAATAAGTATTTTGTTGTAAGTAGAAACAAAATAAAATAAATAAAGCAAGAAAGAAAACAAAAAACCAAAAAAAGTGTTTTCAAATTTGAAAACTAATGGCACTAACAGAAACTTTATAATTTTTCTAAAATTAAAAGCAAAAAGAATTAAAAAATAAAGCAAAAAACAAAAGAAAATAAATAATGTAGAAAACAAAACAAAAAAACTGGAAAATAATAATAATAGCAACAACAAGTAAAGAAAACAAAAAAAAGTGCCACCTACTGGGCCCCCACGGCCTGAATACGACTAGAAACCCTACCATGGGCCAGGATTCAGGCCCGCAGGAGGCCCAGTAGGCCCACAGGCAGATAAGTGACTTTAGGCCCGTAAGCCTGCATTTGAGAGGAGCTCGAAGTGATCAGCGCAGCAGCGCTTATAAACCACCGTCGAGCCCTCTCGGTTAGCAAGGTGGGACTAAACATCCCACCGCATCGCACCGCGCCAGTTCCAGCACAAGGCCTTTGGTCCCGGTTGGTGCCACCAACCGGGACTAATGGGGTGCATTGGTACCGGTTCGTGGCACAAACCGGGACCAATGCCCCCCTTTAGTCCCAGTTGGTGCCACCAACCGGGACGGCCTTTGGTCCCGGTTGGTGGCACCAACTGGGACTAAAGGGGGGCATTGGTCCCGGTTTGTGCCACGAACCGGGACCAAAGCCTTTCCTATATAACCAAACACTTGAGAAATTTCCCCCCACCTGCCATTCTTCTCTCCAATGCCGCCAGGCTGCTGCGCTGCTCCTCGATGCCGGCCCCTGCCCTGACGTCGCCGTCGCCTCCCCTAGCCGCCCGAGGTCACCGTCGATGCCCGCTCGCCGTCGCCCGTGCCCTCGCCCGACGACGTTGCTGCTCGCCGCCCTGCCCTGATGCGTGTCACGTGCCCCGGCCTGCCCCCGTCGTCGCCGTCGCCCTGCCCCGCCCCCGTCCTTGCCGGCCGTCGCCCCTTCCCGTCGCCGTCCTCGCCGCCGAACAAGCGCCCCCTGCCCCATTGCCGTCCTTGCCGCCTTACCCGCACCCCTGCCCATCCGTTGGTCCGGCCGGCGCCCCTCCCATGTTTTTTTTCTTATATTACATGCTTGTTTTTTTTTTCAGATTATATATATATGTACATATGTGAGTATATGTATTGTGTATATTGCTTCTTTTCAGATTTTTTTCATATATATGATGATTTGTATTTTTCTTTTTTATAAAAATGTATATATGTTTGTATGTACTCTGTGTATATATGTTCATATATGCAATAGTTAGATTTATATATTTAGAAAAGGATTATCTATATATGTTCTCTGATTTAGTACATTTTAGGTTAGTTCCATTTTTAGAAAAGTTTTATATATTTAGGAGAGGAAAAAGGAAAATCAGAAGAAGAAAAAGGAGAAGAAGAGGAGAGGAAGAAAAGGAAGAGGAGAAGAAGAGGAGAGGAAGAAAAGGAAAATAGAGGAAGAAAAGGAAGAGGAGAAGAAGAAAAAATAGAATTTTTTTTCTATTTTTTCTTCTTCTCCTCTATTCCTTTCTTCTTCTCCTCTTTTTTTTCTTCGATCTTCTCCTCTATTCCTTTCTTCTTCTCCTCTTTTTATTTCTTCCTTGTTTTCTTATGTTTTATCGGGTCTTTCGTCGTCCATATAACCCTCCTGATAACTTCAACACGAGGGAGAGGGGTTAATATACCCCCTCCCCGATAATATTATTTTCCCATGTACGTATGTCGTGTCGATATAAACTCCCGATAACTTCACCACATTGAGGGGGGGGGGTCGATCGATATACCCCCTCCCGATAACTTCAACACGTGTGTGGGGGGGTCGATATACCCCCTCCCTGTTACTATTATTTTCCCATGTACGTATGTCGTCATTGTCGATATAAACCCCTCCTGATAACTTCAACACATGGGGGGGTCGATATACCCCCTCCCGATAACTTCAACACGTGGGGGGGGGTCGATATACCCCCTCCCCGATAATATTATTTTCCCATGTACGTATGTCGTCATTGTCGATATAAACCCCTCCCGATAACTTCAACACGTGGGGGGTGGTCGATATACCCCCTCCCAATAACTTCAACACGTGGGGGGGGGGGTCGATATACCCCCTCCCCGATAACATTATTTTCCCGTGTATGTATCTTGTCATTGTCGATATTACCCCCTTGAAGCATTGTCGAGGCCACCGCAAACCCTAGAGAAGCAGCATCGAGGCCACTAATTAATATGATTCCTTACTATGATTAGCTAGCTAGTTCTATGTTTTCCACTAATATATCCATATTTGTCATGTTTGAATAATAATTGCCATGTTGTAAATATTTGTAGAAACTATGGACACCCCCCGAGACGAAGCAACAGAAGCGATGTTGGGGGACATAATCACACAAGGAAGTGATGCCGTCTTCTCCTTTCTGAAGGACACCGATGGTCTGGAAGGACTGGGTGAAGAAGCAAGCTATGATTAAGATGGCTCCTTTGACCCAATGCCGGTGCAAGAAGGAGACCGTGAGGATGGCTCCGGTGACCCAATGACGGTGCAACAAGGAGACCGTGATGACGGCTCCGGTGACCGAACCGAGTCTGGCCAGGTATATATATTAGTTAAGCCTTTGTTGACTAGCTAATTGATGCATTCATTGTTTTGGTATATGTACACATATTAATTAACTCTCGTCTTTCTTCTTTTTTCTAGCCCTCCGGATCGAGCACAACTTCGGTAAGGAGACGAGGCCCAAAGAAAAAGTTGAGCTCGGATGAAAGGTTTGAGATCGCAGCAATCGCGCGCGACAGCGAACCGATTGAACCCATCCGGACAAAGAACACATTTGCTGCTCAGTGCGGGGTTCTTGTTAGGGACAAGATCCCGATCAGCATCCACCAATGGTGTAAGCCTAAGAACAAAGACCCTGAGGTGTCTTATGTCAATGATATGCAGAAAGATGATCTTTGGACTGAGCTGAAGGCAAATTTCACCATACCGCCAGAGGAGGATCTGGAGAATCCAGTTATAGAGCAATTAATCAAGTCTTTTGCTCTTAAGAAGATGGCAGGCCTATTCAGGAGGTGGAGGAAAGAGCTGAAAAAGTTTGTCGAGAAAGAAGATACACCAGAATTCATCGGCAAATATGAGAAGATCAGAGATCACTGGCCCGCATTTGTGGCCCACAAGACATTGGAAAAGAGTAAGAAGATGTCGGCGTCAAACAAGCAAAATGCTGCGAAGAAGAAGTTTCACCATTGCACGGGGTCAGGTGGCTATCTCAAAGCCCGGCCTAAGCGGGCCAAGGCTGAGAATGATCTGCTTGATAAAGGGATCGAACCAGAGACAATGAACTAGCCAGACCGTTGCCGGACTTGGTTCTTCGGGGCTGGCGGAACCTTGGACCATGTATCAGGGAAGTACCGTTGGACGGACGAGCAACTGAAAATACCAATCAAGAGGCTTCGGCACTATATCGATGCAGCGCAGCAAGGGACGTTCGTTCCAGACAGGGAGAGTGACGAGCTCACAATGGCCCTCGGGAATCCTGAGCACCCTGGACGGACACGAGGCATGCCAGGCTCCATTCCGTGGAAGGTTGTTTTTCCAGACGCAGGCGGTTACAAATGCCAGGAGAGGAGGAAGAAAGTGGAGCATAGCCAACTACAGGCGCTGCACGCAAGGGTACAAGGCCTAGAGGAACGAGAAGCAGATCGCAACAAATGACCTGCCGAAGCTTCCCCCAAAGCTACCCCGCCATCTCAGCAGAGAAGCAGCGTGGCTTCCACCGAGCTGCTTCAGCCGGATCATGTCTTGACGGCTCCTGCTAGCTACCCCGTGGATTTTCTCACGGAGTCTCAAAATTGCCACCTTATGACGCAATGGCAGAACTTAAAAGTCAAGGCGGCTGTCAGCCAAGTTCGACCTTCTGAACCCGGTGCAACTTTTCACTGTCGTCCGATTCCAGAAGGATATGCTAGGGTGACGGTGGACAAAATAACGGAGGGATTTTAGGACCTCCAGCTTGACCACCCTACCGGTGAAGGGGAGACTTGGCTGGGTTCTGCTCTGAAGATTCCATGCCTATGGCGGAAGGAGTTCATCAAGCTTCCGAACTGGACGCCTCCTCCTCCTCCTCCGGCGAGTCAGGGCACTCCGCCTCCTCCACCGCCTCCTCCTTCGGTGAGTGACGATTAGGGCACTCGGCCTCCTTCTCCGGCGCGTGGCGGCACTCCGCCTCCTTCTCCGCCTGCGCCGGCGCGCCTGAGCAGCCAGCAGCCTCCTCCTTCTCCGCCTCGCCAGCAAGGGCGGAAGAGACCTGCCACCGCCCCGGCTGCTCCGGCGCGTTGTAGTCCTTCTCCTCCAGCTCATAAGCAAGCACGAAAGAAGACAGACGCCGCAGCTTCTCCATCTACTCCGGAGTCTAGCAGTACAGCCAGCAGAGGCAGGAGGCAATACAGATACGGTCCTTCTCTCAAGCCTCTAGAGAAGTTACCATACGAGAGGACCGAGGAGGAAAACCGAAGTGGAGGACTTCTTTAAAGGGTTGAAAGCAAAGAGACATCCACCTCCAGAGGAGAAGGTAGATCCGGTGAAAGCAAAGCGCACTATCGGTGCCCTGAGGAAACCACCAAAGTCTCCGCCGAGAACCAACTATGAGCGCATTACTGAACAGACATATCTCGCAGCGGAGCGGTCGGGAAGTACTGTCAGTGATCAAAGGTTAAAAGAACGAGCAGCTGCGAAAAAAATTGCCCAGCTCGGCGAACAAGCAAATCAATCGTGCCCCCCGCTCAATGTGTCTAGCAGTGACATCGTTGCTAATGCTCCGGGGACGGTGCCCGGTTATAGCAATCTTGCAGATTGCCTGCCCGACGATGTAAATTTTGATTCATGGAGGTGGACGAACACAGATACGAGTGGGAAGCCTCTCATCAAAGATGAAAAATCTCTAACAACGATGATGCGAAGATTCCATAATTGGTACATGAAAACCTGCAGAGAGTCTGGGGGGACGAATACTTTGTTTCTAAGAATTAAAGAGGAGCACGACCTCGTTGGAACTGATCTGTTGCCTGTTCCATTTGAGGAGTTCTTTGAGTTCTTCAATCAAAAGGCGCTCGATAAATTAATGGTCTTTTGCTACTATCTGTAAGTACTATTTCTGTCATTAAGTCTCTATATATAGCTCAGCTCTTTCATTGCATGTATTTATAATTACTAGCACATATGCCCGTGCGTTGCAACGGGAGAATTTTTTTCAAAAGAAGCATCAGGAGAGATAATTGATGTGTCCATCAAAACAGTCTCCACAACAGTGGGGCAACAGAGCGGAGAGTTGCAGTGTTCTTGTGGGTCATGTTTGGCATGCAAGATCTTTGTAGTAGTGGGGTTGGTCGGAGTGGCATCCACTATCCAACTCGTGCTTTTTTCCCTTCAGATCCGCCTCCTTGTAGAGATTATGGTGACCTCCTGATTTTTTTTTCAGAAAAATCATGAATTTTTGGAAAAAGGCAAACAAAATTTGAAATAAGAAGATTTTTTTGAAATTCGTATTTTTTTATTTGAAAACAGGAACCACCTTTAAGGCGGAGAAACGAACATTTTTTGAATTTGTGAACAATTTTTGAAAATGGAAACTTGTTTTGAACATTCAAAACCATTTTCAAATTAGTCATGAACATTATTTTGAATTTGTGAACTTTCCAAAAAAAAATAATATTTTTCATATTTCTGTTTTTGAAATGCAATTTATTTTAAATTCTAGAACAATTTTGGAATTTTCTTGTGAAGAAATGTGAACATTTTTTCAATTTTGAACAAATTTTGAAATTCTGAAGATTTAACAAAAAATTGTACAAAAAAGAAATTATGAAAAAAATACAAATAATAAATTTATGAGAAAAAGTAAAAACAACTTGGAAGGGAAGAAAAGTAGAAAAAGAAAAGTAGAAAAAGAACACAGAAAAATAATCGTTGGGCGACCGATGCGAAGCTCCAACTATATGTCGCCCAGTGCAATCAATAAGAGTTTCCTAGCTACGTGGGCAGTATATAAAATGGGTGGCCTATCTGGGCCTTAGCGTGTGTGGGCCCATGTACGAAATTTTGGACAAAACTCTTTTTTTCTAACAGATGGATCACAAAAATTTAGTACCGCCTCGGATATTAAAAAAAATATTTTCGGTGGTGAACGGATGAGAAAATTGGAGAAACGCAACTTGCTTTATTAGTAGGTATAGAATTATCCTCACTATATTATGCAGATTGAAGATCGTCGAGTGCAGAAAACAAGAAATGTATGATATTGGGTTCATTAACACAAATATCATAGATGAAATTCAGACTAAAAAGCACGCCGAAGAGGCTGAGGCCAACTTGCTACAATCGTTGATCAAAAATCAAAACAAAGATTTAATACTCTTTCCTTACAACTTCAAGTGAGTGTTACTATCGTGTGCATATTCGGTTTCCCTTATTACTCGAGCGAGGTTATAGTAATGTCATTGAATAGTGATGCATGCATGCGCAGCTTCCACTATGTTCTTCTGGAGATTAAGCTTGAGCGGGGACTAGTAACTGTCTTAGACTCGAGACGAAAAGATCCGGAAACCTATGCGGACATGACTAAAATGCTCAACAAGTAAGTACAATCGATCATTATCGCACCATATCGGCAACTTTTTGTTCATTTCCTGATACAAGTAATAATAATTATTTTCTTTGTCTTGAAGGGTTTGGAAACAGTTCACCGCAGAAGCTCCGGGACTGCCAAAGGAGCTGGGATATACATAGACGAAAGTAAGTACTACTAGCTAGCTAGTTGCGCGCATCTCCCGTTGATTCTATAGCTATACTTTCATCAATGCCATTTATAATGCTTCATTATCAGTTTGATTGACCTCTATTTCTCGTAAAGTGATTGTGGCAGGAACAAGGGAATAATTACTGTGGATACTACGTGTGCGAGTTCATCTACAACGCGACTTTGAAAAATAAGCGGGGCTACTCTAAAAGACAATATGAAGTGCGTATGCAATAATATTCACAATTTCATTTTATTACACCATCATTTCTGTTAAGTTTCATTCATATATATGTATTAACCCCCTTCTTCAAATTAGACGTGGCAGATGCGGAATGAACTCCTAGAACAAGATCGCACGAAAGCAATTCAAGAGGAATTGGCAGGATTCTTTCTTGACCACGTCATCAATAAAGCCAGAGAATACCATGTGGAAGTTGATTTCAAATGCTAGGGGATTGTAAGAGATCTTACATATTGTATATGTATGTAGCCAGTAGCATCGGATAGATAATACGAAAACTTGTTGTTCGACCAATCTCTTGGAGAAGGAGAGGTCGATCGATCAATTCTCTCAGTATGCATGAGAAACTTCTGTACTTAATGGTTCCCTTCATTTTCTTACTAACTAGCGTGTCGAGGGCCTCTCTATGTACAGTATGTAGGGTCGACCAAGCACGGACATAAGAGAGGACACTTCTCTCTATTAGTTAGCTAGCTAACACAATATATGAAACACCTAAATTAACGCCCCAAAACCCCCACCCCCCCTTCAACAAAAACAAAAACCCCAGCCACTGAAATTCTGACGCGTGGATGCCTTTTGGTCCCGGTTGGTGCCACCAACCGGGACCAAAGGCCCTCCTGCCTGGGCTCGGCGCACCAGCCACGTGGAGGCCCATCTGTCTTGGTTCGTGTTAGAACTGGGACTAAAGGTCTAGGGCATCAGTAACGACCCTTTAGTCCTGGTTCAAGAACCGGGACAAAAGGCCCTCACCAACCGGGACTAATAGTGGTTTTTCTACTAGTGAACCACCCTGATTGCCACCCTTTCACGGTCTCCATGAAGGAGCCGTCAAGCCATGTAACGTTGGGCATCCTTCCCACCATGGTGCCTCCGCACTCCGCCTGTTGGCCGCTCACGATCTTCGGCTTCACGCAGAAGATTTGCAACCACAGGCGGAAGTGGGGCCTGATGCGGAGGAAGGCCTCGCACACGACGATGAACACCGAGATGTTGAGGACAAAACGCGGGGCTAGATCGTGAAAATCTAGCCCTTAGTAATACATGAGCCCGCGGACAAACGGGTGGAGTGGAGGTCCTAGTCCGCGGACGAAATGAGGGAGAAATACTACTCTCTCACGAGACTTGGGGTGGGGGTGATTTGTCCCTCTGCCGGAAGCCTGTGCACGATGCTCTCGGCTAGGTATCCGGCCGCCCGAAGCTTGGTAATGTCCTCCTCTATGACAGAGGAGGCCATCCACTTGCCTCCCACTCCGGACATGCTGCGGTCCTACGGAGAAGGTGAGAACTTGGGCGCTGGAGCTCGAGAGTGCGAGAACGGATGAGCAAAGGAGGAGGAAGACGTGTGTGAAAACGGGAGATCCTTGTCCCTTTATAAAGGCGGTGCAGAATGTGCGCCTCCCCACTTGCCTCTCGAAATCACTTATTTTCCAAGCGCCTCGATTGATGGCGCTGGTTGGGTTACCCATACCCATATTGATGGAGATCCCGTGATAAGGGGACACAATCTCTGCCTTGACAAGACGTGCCAAAGAAACCGCCTCGCGATGTGTGCGGGAGCTGGTTGTGAAAAGCGGTTCGAATAATGACCGGACCATGGTGTGCTATCACGCTATGAAGAGCTATCAGCAGATTAGATTCGTGGATTATTATTCTCTCTATGGCGGTATGTGAAGTTTGTCTTGCAGAGCCGGACACGGTCCTTGTGTTCGGAATTTATCTTGGAGAATTCAGAGATGGAACCCGCCTCGCAATGCCGAAGACAATCTACCGTCGGACACATTGCCATTGAAGCCTGTTTCAGGGGCTACTGAGGTAGTCCTGGATAAGGGGGTATCCTGACAGTCGAACTATGTACTTTGGCCAGACTGTTGGACTATTAAGATACAGGCTTGAAGACTTCGTCCCGTGTCCGGATGGGACTCTCCTTGGCATGGAAGGCAAGCTTGGTGATTCAGATGTAGATCTCCTTCTCTGTAACCGACTCTGTGTAACCCTAGCCCCTCCCGGTGTCTATATAAACCAGAGGGTTTAGTCCGTAGGACAGAACAACAACAATCATACCATAGGCTAGCTTCTAGGGTTTAGCCTCTACAATCTCGTGGTAGATCAACTCTTGTAATACTCATATCATCAAGATCAATCAAGCAGGAAGTAGGGTATTACCTCCATCGAGAGGGCCCAAGCCTGGGTAAACATCGTGTCCCCAGTCTCCTGTTACCATTAGCCTTAGACGCACAGTTCGGGACTCCCTACCCGAGATCCGACGGTTTTGACACCAACAGGGACCAACCATATCCAAACCCCATACTACAAACGTCTAGACGAGTGGAATAGTCTTCAAGGCAGACGCAAGTTTGTGTTACAGGTTCGAATAGAACTGCCAACCTTTGCAATGATCAACAATCTCCTTAGCCATCTCCTTTGCGCACGGCTAGAAGAAACCAACTCGGTATGCTTTAGCAACGCATGATGACCAAAAGTTCCTAAATGAATCTCCTCCAAAATCATTTGACCTTCTTCAGGAGTGATACACCACCGAGCTACGCCAGTTAAGCTTTCTCTCTAGAGTTGTCCATCTATAACAGTAAAGGCCTTGGATCTGCGAACTATGTGCCGAGCTTCATCTTTTTCATTAGGAAGTTCTCGGCTCAGGATGTATGCAATATAAGGTACAGTCCAGTCGGGCATGATCACCAGAATCTCCATGACTAGATTTATGACTGCTGGGACTTCAACTTCAGTCAGATCTGAAGTGCTCTTTGCTTGCGGTGGCTCTTCAGTGAAGGGATCTTCTTGTACTGAAGGAGAATGTAGGTGCTCAAGAAACACATTGCTGGGGACAGGCTTCCGAGTGGATCCAATCTTTGATAGCTCATCTCCTGCCTGATTTTTCACTCGGGGAACATGATGGAGTTCCAGACCTTCAAACTTCTTCTCAAGCTTCCTTACTGCGTTGCAGTATCTAGTCATAGCGGGATTCCTGACATCCCACTCTTTCATCACCTGTTTAACCACCAAATCAGAGTCACCATAAACCATCAAGCGTCGGATGCCGAGTGAAATGGCCATACGCAACCCATACAGGAGTGCTTCATATTCAGCTTCATTGTTGGAGGAATCAAAGTGAATCTACAATACATAACTGAGTTTAACACCATTTGGGGACACCAAAACTATGCCAGCACCAGAACCGTTCAGCATCTTCGAGCCATCAAAGAACATGGTCCAGTGCGCCTAGTGGATTTGGATTTTCTGCTACTATTTAGTCCACTCGGCCAAGAAATCAGCTAGAACCCGAGACTTGATTGCTTTTTTTGCTTGAAACTTGATATCAAAATAAAGTATCTCAATAGCCCATTTAGCCACTCGACCAATCGCATCTCGATTATTAAGGATTTCAGACAATGGGGCGTCACTGACGACTGAAATTGAGTGATCTTGGAAGTAGTGTGCCACCTTCTTCGCTGACAGATATATACCATATACGAGCTTCTGGTAATGTGGATAACTTTGCTTCGAAGGAGTCAACACTTCAGAAATATAGTATACTGTACGTTGAACTTTATAAGCCTTGCCTTCTTCTTCCCGCTCGACAGTTAGAACTGTACTGACGACTTGATTAGTGGCCGTGATGTACAATCGCAATGGCTCTTTGCTGTGCAAATCAGCAAGCACCTACTGGGTGGAAAGCAGGGCTTTGAGCTCGACAAACGCCAATTCAGCTTCTGGAGTGCACTCGAATGTATTAAACTTCTTCATTAGTAGGTATAAAGGCAATGCCTTCTCACCGAGATGAGAAATGAATCGAGTCAATGCTGCCAAGCAATCTTTGAGCTTCTAGACGTCGTGCACACGCTCATGGCTTTTCATTCGAGTGATGGCACTAACCTTTTCAGGGTTAACATCGATTCCTTTTTCGGTAATGAGAAAACCGAGTAACTTGCCACCGGGAACACCGCAAGTGCACTTAGTCAGATTTAACTTAATCTCATACCTCCTCAGATTGGCGAATATTTCAGCCAAGTCAGACAATAGGTCGGAGTCTTTGTGAGACTTGACTACGATATCATCCATATATGCTTCAATGTTCCGAGGGATCTGATCAAGCAAACATTTCCGAATCATGCGCATGAAAGTAGCGCCAACATTTTTTAAACCAAAAGGCATGGTGATATAACAGTAACACCCGAATGGGGTGATGAAGGCTGTCTTTATTTCATCTGGACCAAATAGACGGATTTGATGGTAGCCAAAGTAAGCATCAAGAAAAGATAGACGATCGCACCCCCCAGTTGAGTCGACAATCTGATTAATGTGGGGGAGCGGAAAATGATCTTTCGGGCAGACCCTTTTGATATGTTTGAAGTCAATACACGTGCGGAGTGAATTGTCCTTCTTAGGGACCATGTGGAAGTTAGATAACCACTCGGAGTGGTAAATCTCACTTATAAACTTGGCTGTCAAGGGACGAGCCACCTCCTCACCGATTACTTTTCGCTTCTCTGTTGCTGACCGACGCAAGTGCTCCTTCATAGGCTTTGCCTTTAGGTCAACTCTAAGTAGGTGCTCAGCCAGTTCCCTGGGTACACCCGGCATGTCAGCAGGCTTCCATGCAAAGATGTTCCAGTTCTCACAGAGGAACCGGATGAGCTCAGCTTCCTATTTGCTGTCGAGTGTCGTTGAAATATTGGTCGGGGGAGCAGTTGGATCTGTCAGATGAATGTTCACCTTCTTCACTTCACCTGCTGACTAGAAAGCTGGCTCAGAAGCGGGCTTCTTAGCTCGCAGCAGGTCGGCAGGATCGGTGGTCTTCTGGTACTCTTCCAATTCAACCATAGCCATCTGATGATCGACAATTTTGGAGCCCTACTAAAGGCACTCCTTAGCTCTCTGTCGATTGAGAGTGACTGTGATCCCACCCTTGGGCCCATGCATCTTCATCTTGAGATACACGTAGCATGGACGGGCCATGAAACGAGCATAAGCCGGATGACCAAGGATGGCGTGGTATGCACTCTAGAAATCCACCACTTCAAATGTCAATTTCTCTTTGCAAAAATGCTTATCATCGCCAAACACCCCATCCAGTGCTATTTGGCCGAGTGACTTGGCCTTCTTCCCGGGGATGACGCCATGGAACTGCATGTTGCTTTCATTGAGTCGGGACATTGGAGTGCCCATCCCCTTTCGGGTATCCGCATACAGGATGTTCAAGCCGCTCCCACCATCCATCATGACTTTGCACAGTCGAGTGCCCCCACAACCGATTCCACCACCAGCGCTTGCCGACTGGGGGTAGCGATATGAGCCGGGTGATCTGACTGGTCAAATGTGAGAGCACTCTAAGACCACTTGTGGTATGTGGGGGTGGAAGGAACATCCATGTTGACTTCTCTGTTGATAACTTTCAGTCGACTCTTGCTTTCAATATCAGCAAAAATCAACAAAGTAGCATGGACATCAAGGAACTCTTCTTTGTCTTCTTCATCCTCTTTTTCAGGATCTTTTTCACTCGACTGGCTTTCCTTGAACTGTTGTATCAGCAAACGAAATTGTCGAGTGGTATGCTTCGGCAATATCAAATTGCCCACTTCATCTTTCTTCGTGTGGATTGCACACGATAAATCCAAAACATCTGTACCCGACTGATTCCTCGACTTCTTGGGGGTGAACTTAGCTTTGGATTTTCCCTTATTTTTGCCTTGTGGCACCAAAGCAGCCGCTTCTGCCTGAGTAGGGGGATCAGCCTTACGCTTCTCCTTCCGACTAGAATTTCCGCCGGCATCATTGTCGACTACTTTTCCTTTACCACTACGAAGGCGGTCTTCCTCTTCGCCATTGGCGTACTGAGTAGCAATCTCCATCATTTTGCTCAAGGAAAGATCTCCTGTGCGACAAACTTCAGGTAGAGCTCTATATATCTAACACCGGCCTTGAAAGCGCAAACTGCTTGATGTTCAGAAACATTCTCCACTGTGTGATGCAGAGTGGACCAACATTGAATGTAGTCTCTCAAGGTTTCATTAGTCTTCTGAACACAGTGCTGCAAATCAATCAAACCAGCTGGCCGCTTGCAGGTACCATCAAAGGTTATGATGAACACTCGGGCTAAATCCTCCCAGCAATAGATGCTAGAGGGAGCCAGACGATTCAACCAAGCTCGGGCAGAACCATCTAACATCAAGGACAAATGCTTCATGGCTATGTTATCGTTTCCTCCACCAATCTTCTCAGCCACTCATAATCATCTAACCAGGTCTCGGGTTTTCACTCGCCAAAAAACTTGCTTATTCCAGCCGCCAACCTGAAGCTGGGGGGAATCTCTGCAGAATGAATGGCTCTGCTAAAACATTCGGGGCCAGAAACGACAACACCACTTCCACTCGGATAGTCTCTTTCATAACCATCTTTGTGGGCTCTACCTTTGTTGATCTGCCTTTGAGCAAGGATGTTCCTCGCGTCAAATCCAGGATTCCGCTCATGCCCGAACGGGTGCATATCATCATTGTGCCAGGGTACATATGAACCACTCCACGGAGGAGTAGGCGGTCATCACAGTGATAACGGGGAGCAAACTGATCTCGCCCCTGATCTTTGTACTGATCTTCGCGATAACCTCCGCCTCTGTGATGCAGAGGTGACCCAGGACTGTGGGTCGACTTAGCTGTTTCCTCCCTAGGCGAGTTGCTGTGTAACCTATTCTGCGACTGAGAAATAGCCGCATTCTACTTTTGCACTGCCTCGAGCAACGTTCTAATCTTTTGCAAACCTCCACCTGCCTCCGATCGTGACGGCTTAATAAAATCTGCAATCTTAGCAGTAGCTGCAACATTCAATACCGGAGTACGGAATACCTCGACGTTATTCCGAGATCCACTCGCAAACAACTATCGCTGATGTCGATTGGGACACTACGAGCGCTGGCGAGCACGCTCTTCGAGTGCTTCCTGCATCTCTTTGAGTCGGGCCTCCATGGCCTGGGCCTGAGCAGTCGCACCGACGATGGGAGCATGGAGAATATCCTCATCCCGGTGCTACTGCTCATTCGACGGTCCTCCAGTCTCACGCTTGGCGTGGCTGAAGCCAGGCGGCGGACTCTGGTGAGAACCAGCCATAAGGACTTCAGCCGCCGGATTGCAACTCTCACACTCGGAGGGAACGTCGGAATGATCTGACGCCGAGTCGAACATGCCATGAAGGGACTCGGCGGTCTCGATAGCCGAAATCCACGGGGACAAAGCTTGGCAAGCCGCCGCATGCCTCACCCAACGTTGTAGCCGCGAACGACAGGATCGCTTGTGGCGACAAACAACATGGAGGGATGACACATACGGAGTCAACCGCTGTAGGAGAAGAACGCCACAGGATCTTGCGCAGAAGTGCGTCGCCCCGCGGATCAGGGGCACCTCAACATCCAGAGGTGCTTCCTGTAGCCATGCCGAATTGTCGGTGATGAAGGTGAGCGCGCCGGGATCTCTTGGTCCAAGAACAAATCACCACCGAAAGACATGACGAAGGAGAAAAGCTGCAACCTCACCGTAAGTCACTTAGACGCATGCCCCACGGTGGGCGCCATATGTCATGGGAACGAGCCAGACAGAAGAAGATAGGGGCACGTAGGGAGAGGGCAGAGTCCAAGCTACGTCAAGATCATACACACGGATGTATGAGTTTAGGCCCCTCCCGTGGAGGTAAAAGCCCTAAGTCTCAGTGCTCGGGAGCTCTTGTCGAGTGGAATATGTGTATCATTACAGGGGGGTGCGAACCCTTGTACTAGAGGGGAGGGGCTTCTTATATAGAGTGCGCTTACCCTCATAATGTCCGGCATCTAAGGCTCTGATCATGGGCATAAAGACTTACATTACTTATAACGTACACAATAAATACTACTCATGATTTAGACAAATGCCTGTCCGTTGGCCTCCCTGGGGTGGCTTCTGGTCTTCAGCGGTCGACTCTCTTCTGGTTCTTCTGAGTGAAAGATTACCATCGAGTGAAAGGTAATCTCCGAGTGGATATTGTCGAGTGACTTGTACGTCTTGGTGACTTCAGTCGGAAACTTCCTTGTGGTCCTTAAGCCTTCTAGGGCAGTGTCCTTAGGTAGGGTATGTAGGTCAGGCCTATGACCCTACCCTAGGTACATATCCCCGTCAACAGTGCCATGAGATCCGCGTGGGGGTTAAGAGCGGGCAGGGGGAGTTCAAACTCCCCCATACCCTTTCATCTCTTCCCTCACATTTCTCTCTCTCCTCCCCACGAACGGCGCCGGAGGACCTCAGCGGATCTCCGTCTCCGGCCACTTTCCACCCATTCCAACCGCTGGGATCGTTCCCCACCTCGTCCTCTTGCCATGGACCCCAGTATTTCCCCTAGTTCTTCTCTCTTTGCCTCTCTATTTTTGAATCTAGGTTTAGGGGGAAAATATGAGTTGGTCTTGTGATTTTTGGCTAAATCTTTGCATGAGATGATGGTTGGAGAGTGCTTGTACAGTAGTTGTGTTATTTGGTGTGAGACAACAATGTAGTTTTGATCAACGGTAGTACCGTTTCGTCTCTATGGATGTTTTAGATCCGTCCGTGCGAAATCCGCCCCGTGCGGTACTACCGCTCTGCCTAGAGCGGTACTACCGCCCGACGGGCGGGTGTAAATTTTTACTTCCGCGCTGAGCACGGTACTACCACACCTCCCTGGAGCGGTACTACCATGGTCAGCCCGGTAGTAAATTTTTACTTCCGCATGCTGCAGTACTACCATGTGACCTGAAACTACCTTGTTTTGTCTCATTCCATCTCACTTCTATGTGGTTTGCTTTTTTTTACCTTGGTCTTTGATATGACTTCTCTCGCTCTTCTTGTGTGGTTGTGTTGTGTGTCATAGGTGGTTGCCTCGATTCCAGTTCAAGACACTTGAATCCTCCTCGTGATACAAGTTCAAAGCGTCTACGCAATCAAGATGCACCAGAGGGGTCCAATGCCTCGGAACGCCACTTCAGGAGAACCGCAACCAAGATCAAGGAGCCAGTTGTCAGCTTGGAAGATATGCCTCAAGCAGAGTTTCATATTCGCTGGAAGTTCAACCCCTATCTCAACCCTAGGGAACATCTGTCAAGGGCAATGACTTGTTTTGGACCTAGCAACAAAATCTCGTCTATCTAGATGTGATCAAGGCAAAGAAGAATATCAATGTTACCGTCTAGTGTATTGACATGGCACATCTGAGGAAGAACCAGCCATATTTTGGTAAGCCTCTGGATATGGTGGAGCAGTTTGCTATCAAGGACATCATCTCATTCCATCTTGACTATGATCCTGAGATTGTGGCTTAGTTCTTTGCTTCCATCCACTTCCACACGGATGTGAAGTGGAGCATGACTTGGATGACCAATGGAGAGAGGATGACTGCTGACTGGAAGGAGTTCATGGATCTGTTACACGTTCGTGATGAGGGGCTTGATGAGCCCGTTGGTTTGCGCCCGCACGCCAACCCACATTCCGCACCCAAGGAGAAGCTTCTGCCATACCTTGTTGGGAAGACATTACCCTCTGGTGAGAAAACTTATGTGCTAAACCTGTTTCTCGATGTCAGGCACCAGATCTTTCGCAACACTCTCTTTCCTCGCATGGGAGACAAGGACAAGCTGCATTCTTATCTAGTGGATATGCTGCTCCTTTGTGCGCAAGGGCGGATTCACATTCCTGGACCACTTGATGTTTGTCACATCATGTGGAGTGAGCTTCAATCTGCCGTGTTTCACCGTAAGGTCCCCATCTATGGACCCTACTTGTTCTACTTGATTCAGAAGACTTGGGAGAAGACCTTTCCGGGTGAGGATTTTCATGCTCCCAACTAGATTCGTCATGAGCCCATTCGGCTGAGTTAGAAGGAAAAGTGGGCTAACACTAGGCCTGATGTTGCACATATGGATGTTGATGATGATGACATTGAAGAGGAGGAGGAGGACATTTCAGAGATGTATGAGCCACCGTCTACTGAGCCATCTTGGGCCAAGAAGCTCAAAAATAGGATGAAGACATTGTTCTGCATGCAGGCCAAGGGATAGTACCAGACTCACGTTGCTCAGAAGGAGAGTCGTCAGCACGATAAGAGGACTCTGAGGAAGCTTGGCGAGACCATCTCAAGTGGGTCTGAGAAGAACATCACTCTTGAGGCTTCTTGGATGAAGAAGAAGAGCTATCAGTGGGTTGATTCAGATGAGAAGTCTATTCCAGCTGCATCAGAGGAGGAGCTTGATGGATGATCTTTCTACAATGGGAGCTACCACATGTGTCTTAGGTGTCCTCTCTGCCTTTTTGGTGTCTCGATGCCAAAGGGGGAGAGAGTGTAGGATTTGCGAGTGTTTTCGTGCATTTTTGTCGTCTCCTTGCTTTCATTGAACCTTCGTCGTTGCCTTGGTTTATGTTATCTGTGTGTGTGACCAGGAGACTTCTTCTATCATATGGTGTGAGACATATGCTATCACTCTTATCTTATTTTTTTCAAATATGATTAGTAGCTTGTGAGTTTATCTGTTATGTGCCCTTATCTTCATGCTCACATGCTATGCCTTCTTTCCTTGCTTAGTCTTATTCATTCTGTTGCAAGGATTGCCTTGTCAATAAAATATAGGGGGAGTCTTGATCCTAGTGTGTGTGCTTTGCAGTCCAAAGCATATCTATAGATTGCACACATCTAGGGGGAGCATGTCCATATTTTATAGATTTTGGGTTTGCATATGTTCATTATATATGTTTATGTGCAAATCCCGTATTGTCATCAAGCCACCAAAAAGGGGGAGATTGTAAGGGCATATTTCTTCCTAAGTGGTTTTGGTGATTGATGACAATGATTTGCGGACTAATCGTGTGCATTGAGCATTTCAGATATCTCATGTCTAGGAAGAAGACGATTATGTGCCCCCCGGAGTCTATCAAAGATGGTTGTTCTCTACGTTTCTTTTCAGTGGATTTGAGTCGTAGTAAAGACATACTATTGAGAGGGGGTCCGCTTCGGAAAGGTTAGAGTGGAATCAACACGTACACATCTATTGTATTGCACCACCTTTCCTTCGCTTCGATGGAGGCTTTAGAGGCATGTGGTAGTATCGCTCAAGGGAGCGGTAGTACCATAGGAGCCAGCGGTAGTACCACTCCAGTGAGCGGTAGTACCACTGTCCCCATCGCCTGTTGTGTGTGCTTGTGGTAGTAGGTGCGGATGTAATTTTTTACATCCGCCCTGAAGCGGTAGTACCGTGAGGTATGTACGGTACTACCATGCCGGACTTTTGCACAGCTCCGTCCTTAGCGGAGGTAGGCACGGAAATAATATTTTACTTCCGTGCATCTCCTGTGCCAAATGATACCTACCATGTGGTAGTACCATATTGGAGCGCGGTAGTACCGCTCCGGCGGTTCTATCGCTCGTTGCCCTGTGCAATAGGTCTTCGTCTGGTCACTATCGTGCGAGCGGTAGTACAACAACCTCTTGTGGTAGTACCATGGCTTTGTGCGGTAGTACCGCAATGCGCGGGCTGAGAGTGGCGATAACGGTTGGATCTTTTCCCCCACTATATTGAGGGGGTCTTCTTCCCCAAGAAGACCACATCTTCCCTTCCCAAGCTCCATTGTTGCTTAAAGCTTCAGTTTTTCCCGATCTCTCTCCCTATCCAATCAAACTTGTTGATTTTCTAGGGATTGGTTGACAAGGCCCCGATCTACACTTCCACCAAGAGAAATTTGATTCCCCCCACTAATCCCTTGCGGATCTTGTTAGTCTTGGGTGTTTGAGCACCCTAGACAGTTGAGGTCACCTCGAAGCCACATTCCATTGTGTTGAAGCTTCGTGGTGTCGTTGGGAGCCTCCAATTAAGTTGTGGAGATAACCCCAACCTTGTTTGTAAAGGTTCGATCGCCGCCTTCAAGGGCACCAATAGTGGATTCACGGCATCTCGCATTGTCTGAGGGCGTGAGGATAATACGGTGGCCCTAGTGGCTTCTTGGGAAGCATTATGCCTCCGCACCGCTCTAACGGAGACATACTTCCTCACAAGGGAAGGAACTCCGGTAACGCATCCTCGTCTCCACCGACTCCACTTTTGGTTATCTCTTACCTTTACTTCTTGCAAGCTATTATTGTGTTGTATCCCTTGCTTGCTTGTGTGCTTGTTGTTGTTGCACACCTAGTTGCACATCTAGACAACCTATTTGATGCTACGTTTAATTTGGTCAGGAAAAGATAAAAATTGTTAGTTGTCTATTCACCCCACCTGTAGTCAACCATATCGATCCTTTCAACATCTACATTGGCAGGCACATTTGTGATCCTTGCAGCCGACGATGGAAACACATACCTCGATGTCGAGGAGCCCACACCTGACATCGCTGAGGTCATCCAGTTCCTTAGGGAGTGTTTGGTTACTCACATTTGGGCTAACCAGGCCCCCACGGGATGAAAATGTGTTGTTTGGCTTCCTCGACTGCACCCACGTTTCGGCCCGCACGGAACTTAAAGTAGTTCTGGGCTTGACCAGCAAGCTACTTCTGAATCGGCACTTTCTCTATAGCCAGGCGGAGCACGGCCATGCATGGATCTTGGCTACACGCTTCGGGGAGCGCGGGAGACAGACGGGATGTCTCATAACTTCCTCTCCCTCACCTGTCACCGCCCACTACTCCATTCACACCACTGCCTCTCACTCCCCTCACTGCCCCTTGCTCTCCTCTCCTCTCCTCTCCTCTGATGAGTCACCCACTATCGTGCTGTCCGCTAACCCCCATCAGCACCGACTAGAACTGCATCTATGAGTGGTGGGTTGTTGGCTTGGCGAACTCAGGGGTGGACCTGATGCTGGATCTACGGGCGCCGTCTTCACTGTGCACCAGGCCACCATATTCGGCAAATGCGATGCGAGCCACTTGATACGTCTCCAACGTATCTATAATTTTTCATTGTTTCCTGCTATAATATTATCATTCTAGGACACTTTTTGGGTAGTTATTTGTTGATTCATATTTTTTGAGCACTAACCTATTAACCAAGTGCCAAGTCCCATTTGGTGTTTCCTGCATGTTTTTGGCTTTTCAGGTTTGCAGTACCAAACGAAGTCCAATTGCCTCTAAACTTTTTGATGATTTTTTCTAGACCAAAACAAGACTTGGAAGCTTCGGGAGAAGACCGAAGGCCGCATGGGGGCACCACAAGCCAACAGGGTGCGCCCACGGGGTTGGTCACGTTCTGTTAGCTTGTGGCTGCTCCCCCTCCGGCTCTCCTGACCATGTACTCTGGCCTATAAATTCACATATATTCCAAAAACCCTAGGAGAGCTCCCAAAAAACTTTTTTCGCTGCCGCAAGTCTCTGTTCCACCCCGATCTCATTTGGAGCCTTTTTCGGTGCCCTATCGGAGGGGAGATTGATCACGGAGGGCCTCTACATCATCCTTGTTGCCCCCATAGTGATCTGTGAGTAGTTCACCATAGACCTACGAGTCTGTAGTTAGTACCTAGATGTTTCTCTCTCTCTCTCTGTCTCTCTCTCCCTATGTTCTTCATTGTCATGATCATCACAATTCCCACGGTGATCTATCTTAAGTAATCAATATTTGTGGTGTGTTTGTTGGGATCCGATGAATTGTGGGTTTAAGTTCAGATTATTTATGATAAAAGATTTGAGTCTTCTCGGACTACTTATTTGATTCTGATTTACATGATCATTATAGCTTCGTAATGCTCTCCGATCTATCAGTTTAGTTTGGCCAACTAGATTGGTTTTTTTAAGTGAGAGGGGTGCGTTGTAGTGGCATCAATCTTGTGGTGCTCTATATCCCAGCAACAAAGTGGGAGACAAGACATGTATTTGTATTGCTGCCACTAAGGATAAAACGATGGGGTTCATTCATATTAATACTCTCCAAGCATTACTCTATTTCACTTAATACTCTAGATGCATGCTAAATAGCGGTCGATGGGTGGAGTAATAGTAGTAGATAGGAGTCAGTATACTTGTTTACGGGTGAGGGAGTCCTGGATTAGGGGGTATCCGGGCAGCCGGACAATATACATCGTCCAGACTATTGAAGCATGAAGATACAAGACACAAGACTCCGGCCCGTGTCCGGATGGGACTCTCCTTTGCGTGGGAGACAAGCTTGGCGATCCGGATATTATATTTCCTTCCTTGTAACCGACTCCATGTAAACCCTAGCCCTCTCCGGTGTCTATATAAACCGGAGAAGATGGTCCTTAGAAGGCCGATGACAATTACAATCATACCATCATAGGCTAGCTCTTAGGGTTTAGCCTCTACGATCTCGTGGTAGATCTACTCTTGTACTACTCATATCTTCAATATTAATCAAGCAGGAAGTAGGGTTTTACCTCCATCGAGAGGGCCCGAACCTGGGTAAACATTGTGTCCCTTGCTTCCTGTTACCATCAGCCTAAGACGCACAGATCAGGACCCCCTACCCGAGATCCGCCGGTTTTGACACCGACTTTGGTGCTTTCATTGAGAGTTCCTCTGTGTCTTCGCTGCAAGGCTTGATGGCGCCTTCAATCGTCAACAGCACGGTCCAGGAGGAGACTTTTCTCCCCGGACAAATCTTCGTGTTTGGCGGCTTTGCGCTACGGGCCAATTCGCTTGGCCATCTGGAGCAGATGGATAGCTACGACCCTGGCCACCAGGTCAGGTTCGGAAACTTGAACTACACGGCAGATATTCGCGGAGACTTGATCTTCGACGGATTTGGGACTGCGCCAGGAGCACCGAACAGTCACGATGGGCACGGCTTAGACCTGCCGTCGGACGATGCTCGGGATATCACCCCTTCAGTAAAAGCCTTGGATCTAAATCCGGAGCAGGTTGCGTTGCCTAAGGGCGGAGGTGTGGACCCCGCCCCATAGGCCACACACTCATCGGTGTTGGAGCCAAATACAGGTCTCACCTATGTGGAAGCCTGTAACCCCGGGACCCCGGACTCGTATCCGGTTGTTGGTTCCGGTCCGCACACCCTCAAACCAGCCAAGCCAGGTTGGGCTCCGGTAATGGAGTTTACTGCTGCGGATATCTTCCAGCACTCGCCCTTTGGCGACATGCTGAACTCATTAAAGTCTATCTCGTTGTCAGGAGGCTCTGGGCCGAACTATGTCCGGCTTGAGAGGGACGCAGGCGACGAAGGAATTCGCTGCCCACCCACCACCCACTTCAATGCCACGGTCGACGATTTAACCGACGAGCTTGACTTCAACTCCGAATACATCGACGGTATGGACGACGATGCAGGAGAAGTACAGGAGCCACCGCTCACAGGGTGGTGGACGGCCACCTCCTCATACGATATATACATGGTGGACACTCCGAAGGTAACCAATGGCGACGAGGCAACGGAGGATAACCCCTCAGGGGAAAAAGCAAAGCATGGGCGTCTTCGGCGCCACTCCAAGCCCCGCCACATCAATACCGGCCCCGGAGATGAAAGCAATCTGGATGGTGCCGAAGAGGAATACATCCCTGATCATCCCACATTCAAGCAGTCCGGACCAGCCTCGGTGGGATACTTGGAGAGGGACAACCATACTCCCCCCTTCGAAGACAAGGTAAGCCTCGGCAATGACGAATTCGGCGTGCCTGAAGATCCAGTGGAACAAAGTCGCTTCAAGCGACGGCTCATGGCCACGGCAAGTAGCCTGCAAAGGAAGCAAGAGCAGATTAAAGCTGACCAAGATTTGGTCATAAACGTCAAGCCAAGGAAGCTGGTGCCAAGCCCAACAACTCCCAGTCCGGTCAACGGACAAAGAGCAGCTCAAGCCTATCTGGCCCGAGCCACATACTTGATCAACCATGTGAAATCCACGGTACTCATAGATTGACGGCAAAGCATACCATTAGAGAATGCCGGATCCTCAAAACAAAGCGACCGGTCGTGTGCCAGAAACAATGAAGGGAGGCATCTAGTCAAGAGACCCCCCAGAGCACAACAGTACGGCCGATCGCCCCCTATCAAACAAACCACAACAATTCAATTGTCGTACCCCTAGACCTAGTAGTCTGGGAAAAGCCCTCGTAGGTATAAAACCACAAATAAACACCTTCCACAAGATGTCAGGGGCAAGGGCCAAGTTCATTGGCCCACCACTCTAATGGTTGTATTCAGATAACCAAAAAATGCCACGTCATCGGTGCATTCCCCTCATACGGTAACCCACCATCTGCTAACGGGATGAACCACGTTGACTAGATGCCACGTGGTAAACCATTAGGCCAACACCGGTAATATACTCACGCCTACGTACAAGGCCGAACCCCGCCCCTAAAGCGGAAATCATACAGCTGTCGGAGTAGCAAGTCGTGCATGCCTATCAAAATTTTGATATGACAGCCAACTATCCGGACACCAACTGAGGAATCCGCACTGCTTCACGGTATAGCGGTTGGGGTCACCAGGGTCCGATCATGAACCTTTAGACCAACCACAAGAGGACGTTCGGCTGCCTCCAAGCATTTACCTTCACAAACTAAATTTTATGCAGAACATGATTGGTGGCATGGAATTGACCCGGACACACAAAAACAGGACCATGCAGGTAGAAGGCAGTCCGGATTCACTTTCGATCCACTCACAGCCCCCTACAGTCCAACCATCACAGGTTCCGCCAAAAACCATCTCTTTTCATAATCATAAATAGCACTCATACGCATAGCCATATTATCCTGCTACAATGCGTAGACTTTAATAGCATGTATCGGACATCGTTTATCATCGATGCCTCTTTGCCACAAAATGGCAGCCATGCTTCATGTTACGCCCGGTAATGCTAGGGGCTTCACAACACGACAACAAAGTCCGACCACCTTTTTGGTCGCTCGGCACCCTGAACTTATAGCACTATATGCATCAGCTCCGAATCATGTCTTGTGTCATTGGTTGGGTTTGCCCGGCTCCCATGTTTTGGTACCTTACGTTCCGTTCCGTCGGCTAAGGTAGCGCTGGGAGAACTACTGCGATTGTGTCCCAGTTTTGCCGGACGAGCACCTCAGTAGAGAGAGCCAAAAACCGACTGTCATGATGCAGCGAGAGTTGTCAGCTGTTCAAGAGTTTGTAAAATCCTTAAAGATTTATTCCGCATAACGCCATCATAAATGCAGACTGCGATGAACCGGTCTTCCGATCAGGTGCCAATAGAGCCCCTAGTTCGGCCTTCCAAACACTAGGGGTTGCGCCGACCATACTCGAATTCCCATGGCTAGGTGAGAGTAGTAAAGCCCTATAGTCCGATTGCCTGGTTCGTTGTGAGAAACATCTCCTCACAAGGACCCAACCATGGGATAAAGAGGGTTCAGATATATCCCGAACACCCCGGTATTTCTCATGTGGGGGCTGAAGCCGACGACTGGCTAACTCTCAGAATTTAGATACAATAAACAAGCGCACAGGAAGAACATATGTTCAAAAAAAACAAGCAATACATAATAAAAGTGCCATTATCCCATATTAAAAATATTGGCAAGAATGCCCTTAGGGAAATATAATGTCTTTGGGGCACTTATCCGCCGCCAGGCGGGCCCCCTTCAGTACATTCATAGTACAGTTCGGGCTTGCGGTGCTCCTTACCCTCCGGTGGCCCCTCAGTCATCAGCTTCTCTGCATCTAGCTTCCCCCAATGCACTTCTGCACGGGCGAACGCCATGCACGCACCTTCTATACATACTGATCGCTTGATAGCATCAAGCCGAGGACAGGCGCCCACAATCCTCTTCACGACTCTAAAGTAACTGCTCAGAATTGGCTCCGCAGGCCACAGCCGGACAATCAAGTCCTTCATGGCCAATTCGGCCGCCTGGTGCAGTTCGACCAGCTGCTTCAGCTGATCGATAAAAGGCACCGGATAGTTCGGCGCCAAATACTGCGACCAGATGTTCCTCTCCGTAGACTTCCTCTCGTCGGTCCAGTAAAATTGGGCGGCGCCTAATATGCTGTGAGGCAGATCCGCAAACGCCCCTGTAAAATCAAGAATTCAGCTTGTCGCTTAGAGTTCTCCCCACTATCACGTAATAATGGCTGTAGATACAACAGGCCTTACCAGCCGAAACTTTCCGAGCCTCCTGAATGTCCCGTACAGCACCTCGGGCTTCTTCCCAAACATCTTTCGCGGCTTGGAGAGCTTGGGCGAGTTCGGATTCTTTCCCTCCTAGACTCTGCTCCAAGCTCTCGCTTTTCGTCACAGCCTCCTAGAGCTCCCATTTAGCCGTGATGACCCTGGCCTCATGTTTTTCACGAAGCGCCTGTTCGGCGGCAGCCTTCTCGTTGGTATCAGCCACAGCCTTCTTTAGCGCCACATATTCGGCACTCGCTCCTAGGGCGTACAACACAAATATTTTTCAATAGGCACAATTATTCATTCGTGCCCAATGCAAGACAATGGTTAAACATACATTGCTTCTCCTCTAATTGCTTCTTCACACGGCCAAGTTCTTCCTCGGCCCGTTCCAGGCTCTGCTGCAGTTCGGACACTTCCGCATCATGAGCGACCATCTTCTTAGTAGACGCCTGTTTTCAAACAAAGGGGTATACATCATTAACAAAGGTTCGCACTACAAAAAAGGGTTTGATCCCCTGCCCGGCTCTCTTTTGCCGGACAGTGTATCACGGGCTACTTCGCATATCATGATGATTCTTCAAAGGTTCCTTAGAAACCATACCTCAAAAGCCTTTATAAGGCCAAGACGGGACTCATTCAGCCCGCTTTCAGCACACTAAATCTTTCCAACCACCGTACCCATGAAGGTCCGATGTTCCTCAATGATAGACGCGTTCTTCAACACCGTCGTTAGACCGCCTGGCAGCTCTGCATAGATAGAGGTTACCGGTGGAGTAGGCAAGTCTCCCCCCGTCGAATGTGGCCGCTCGCCCGATCCCAGAGCCTTAGAGGTATCCAGGACCTTATCCGGCTGAGGGCCGAACTCGATATCGCGCCCATCGTCAACATGCTGTGGGGCCGCTGCCCCCACGTGTCCGGCCCCAGGGACATGCCCTGCTGCTCTGGGATACTTTGAGACGACACTTCGGTGGCGCACCTGGGCTTCGGGGAAGGGGCCTCCGGAGGCGTCTCGCTCGCCACAGCATCCGAGCTTAGCGAATCCTCCGACAAGGATGATCCGGCAGAAGATCTCGCCGGGCTGTACGAGATATTGCGACAATTAAAACTACTGTACCCAGACGGCCCTGGATGCATAGGCGCATTCGGATTTCGGTCACTTATGATTTTTCCAGGGGCTGGGCCCTGGGATTCCACTTCGGCCTGTTATCGGTAGCCGTGGTGAACGCCTCTGGGTGGGAACCTCTCCCCCTTTTGGGCGATTCGGCCTCCAGGGACGGGGAAGCTGCCCGCTTCTTCACACCTCCAGAGTGAGGCTCGTCCTCCTCTGCTTCCTCCTCTTCGTCTTCGGAAGAAGGAGCGTCGTTGGAGTCTTCGAATTTTGCGTCCAAAGCCTCGCAGCGACGGAGGCCACTCCGGGTCTTCTTGACCTTCTTGGAGGCCTCCTTTTTCGGCGCCTCATAAGGCGCGAGGACTAGCATCTTCATCAGAAGAGGTCCGGCCGGTTCCTCCGGCAGCGGAGCCGGACAATGCGTCCGCTCCACCTTCTTTATCCATCCTTGAAGTCACGAAACACGATTAAAATGCCTCCCTCGTGACATGCCAACTAAAGCATGCAGGGACAGAGCATGGCTGTAACTTACTAGGCTTGTAGAATGGGATAATTGGTACCCACGGTCCTCGGCAGGGCCCGGCCATGATTTGCCGGACTTAAAGAGAACCTTCCAGATATCCTCGTGGGAGGAATCATAGAGCTCACGAAGGGTTTGGTGCACGGTTGGGTCAAACTCCCACAAAGTGCAGGCTCGACGCTGGCAAGGGAGAACTAGGCGGACTAGCATCACCTGGACTACATCGACGAGTTTGACGTCCTTGTCGACCATGCTCTGAACGCGCGTCTGGAGCAGTGACAACTCATCGGACGAGGACTAGTTCAGGCCCTTCTGGTGCCAGGACGTGAGCCGCAGTGGGGCTCCGGATCTGAATTCAGGAGCTGCAGCCCACTTTTTGCTGCGTGGTTCGGTGATATAGAACCACTGCTGCTGCCACTCCTTGATGGAGTCGTTGAAGGCGCCCTTCGGCCAAACGACCTTGGACATTTTGCTCACCATGGTGCCGCCGCACTCGGCGTGTTCGCCGCTCACCACCTTGGGCTTCACATTGAAAATCTTCAGCCACATGCCGAAGTGAGGCGAGATCCGGAGAAAGGCCTCACACACGACGATGAACGTCGAGATATTGAGGAAGGAGTTCGGGGAAAGATCATGGAAGTCAATCCCATAGTAATACATGACTCCACGGACTAATGGGTGGAGGGGAAACCCGAGCCCACGAACAAAATGGGGAAGGAACATGACTCTCTCGCAAGGCTCCGGAGTAGGGACAACCTGTCCCACCGGTGGGAGACGATGGCCAATCTTCTTGGCCAGATACCTAGCTTCGTGGAGCTTCTTAATATCCTTCTCCCGAATGGTAGAGGCCATCCATCTGCCTCCTGCTACGGATCCGGACATATTCAGAACACCTGCCTTTGATGGAAAAGAAAAAGTACTCGGGCGTTAGGGCTCGAACAGAGGGGAATGATCTAGCGGAAGGACAAGCCGTATGTGAAGAGGAAGAAACCTTGTCTCTTTATAGAGATGATAAAATCTTTTTGCGCCTCCCCACTTGCCTGGTGGAACCCGCTCACCTCCCACTCGCCGCAATTAGCGGTGCGCTTGGATTACCCATACCCGTATTGACGAGAATCCCATAATGAGGGGAGATGATCTCTCCTTTGACAAGACGTGTCAAGGAAACCGCCTCGCAATATGCACTGTGGCTGGTTGAAGGAAAACGGTTTGAACAAAGACCTAACCGTGATGACATATCGCGTCGTCTAAAAAAGTTGTTGTTAGTTGAAGTATCATTCTCTCTACGGTGGTATGTGAAGGTCATTTTTGCAGATCCGGACACGGTCTACGTGTTCGATAATAACCTTGGAGTATTCAGAAGGAGGAACCGGCCTTGCAATGCCGAAGACAAGACTGCGCGCCGGACTCATCGTCATTGAAGCCTGGTTCAGGGGCTACTGAGGGAGTCCTGGATTAGGGGGTATCTGGACAGCTGGACTATATACATCGTCCGGACTATTGAAGCGTGAAGATACAAGACACAAGACTCTGGCCCATGTCCGGATGGGACTCTCCTTTGCGTGGGAGACAAGCTTGGCAATCCCGATATTATATTTCCTTCCTTGTAACCGACTCCATGTAAACCCTAGCCCTCTCCGGTGTCTATATAAACCGGAGAAGATGGTCCTTAGAAGGCCGATCACAATTACAATCATACCATCATAGGCTAGCTCTTAGGGTTTAGCCTCTATGATCTCGTGGTAGATCTATTCTTGTACTACTCATATCTTCAATATTAATCAAGCAGGAAGTAGGGTTTTACCTCCATCGAGAGGGCCCGAACCTGGGTAAACATTGTGTCCCTTGCTTCCTGTTACCATCAGCCTAAGACGCACAAATCCGGACCCCCTACCCGAGATCCGCCGGTTTTGACACTGACAATGGGCGTGATGCCTATATACACATGATCATTGTTGTGAATAAATATTGCATAACTATGCGCTTTTCAATCAATTGCCCAAAAATAATTTGTTTACCCACCGTATGCCTTCTTCGAGAGAGAAGCCTCTAGCGAACACTATGGCCCCAAAGTCTATTCACAAATATATTTACAAAAGATATTATTTTCTTGCTGCCATTTATTTGTTTTCTTTTCATTTTTCAATTCTAATTATCAACTATCACCTGCACTGCTCATTTGCTTGCCCGTGTTGACAATCCTCTTGCCCGTGTTGGGTGCGAGTGTTTGCTCTTTTGTGTGTAGGCGCTGAAGACGTGAGTTATGTGGTCCTCCTATTGGTTCAATAACCTTGGTTCGTACCGAGGGAAATACTTATCTATAATGTGCTGCATAATCGCCTTCTCTTCAGGAAAAAACCCAACGCAGATCACAAGTATTAGGAAGGATTTCTGGCGCCATTGCCGGGGAGTATCACCAACTTACTATCAAGTACCTTCACACAAAATATCATTCACTTGTTATAATTTTTATTTGCTATTATATTTTTCTTGCTATAAAAATAAAAAATAGAAAATATTTATCCTTGCTTGCTTGCTTGCTTAGTTATCTAGTTTGTTTTTTAGTTTACTCATTTGCTTGCTATACTTGTTACTTTTTTGATTTGCTTATTACTTTGCTTGCTTGGTCACCATGTATCAGGATAGATTCTATAATATCTCCTATTACTAAAGGATGACTGAAATCGAAACTTCAATGAAAACTTTCATGACTTCACAACATGAGCATAATAAGTTCTTTACTGGTTAAATTAAGGAACACTCAACCTTGCTAGATGCTATTAGTAAGCAACTTGATGAAGTCAATAAAGAAGTAACTAATCTCCAATCACAATTTTCTCAAACTGAAGAATTGATAGTAAAGATATTTGATAAGCAAACCACTCTAGTAAATAGGATGGCCGCTAAACAGGAATCTTTCTCTATTAGTAACCATGGTGAAGATCTTAAAATGATTGGTACCTCTCCTATCAATTCTTTGTTTACTAATCTGAAAGTAGACGATAAAGGGAACGGAGATGAGTCAACTTTACCTATCCTATTACTTATCTATATTGTGCTGCATCATCCCTCCTCTTCGGGAAAAAACCCAACGCAGATCACAACTATCACCGCCCTGGCTCCACCGCCGTATTCGGACCTCATGGTCTTGGTTCTGTGGTGCCGCTGAAGGGGGCAGCGACCGCACCATTGGTTGGAACCCCCGTTGGAGGTTTCCCCCGATATGAGGGTTTGTTCCATGGACATCAAAACCCTCCTCTTCCACCAGGTGCATGGCCACAAGCACTGGGCCAATGCCAAGGGCCATCGGCACTAGCGTCTCCTCCTCCTCTTCACCGACCATCTCCATTCCGTCGGGGTTTTCTCCCTGGCTGGCGTACGCTCCAACTGCTCCGGTAAGAAAAAAATCCCATCTATGCTCGTAGATGTGTACATTAGGGTTTTCATCATTATCATGCATAGGATTGGATTTGATTCGAGTTGATTCAATTTGATTTGAATCTATTCGAATCAAGTCAAATCAAATCGATTGGATTCAATTCCTTCTTGCGCAGTACTGTTCATAGGCAGGATAGTAGTGTTCTTGCTTGTTAGGTGTTTGATGTGCATGCTTAGTAGTCTTCCTAGGTAGGATAGTTGTGTTCATAGGCATGCTAGATTGTTGTGTGTTTCATGTTCGAGCGTAGTGCGTACTGCTTAGTGCTTACTGCTACTCTTGATGTACACCATGTTCATGGGCATGGTAGATAGTTGTTGTGTTTCATGTTTATGTTTAGTGGTCATGCGCAAGAATGTGCTAATCATGCTAGTTTGGTGATGTGCTTGATGTTCGTGCTCAGGGTTCATGAAGCAAGTTAGCTAGGTAGATAGGTGTTGTGTTTGATGTTCATGCTTAGGGTTCATGTGCTAGTTTGCTATATTGGTGTTGTATCCGATGTTGATGCTTCATGTTCATGTGCATACTGATACGTCTCCATCGTATCTACTTTTCCAAACACTTTTGCCCATGTTTTGGACTCTAACTTGTGTGATTTGAATGGAACTAACCCGGACTGACGCTGTTTTCAGCAGAATTGCCATGATGTTGTTTTATGTGCAGAAAATAAAAGTTCTCAGAACGACATGAAACTCCACAGAATATCTTAGAATAAATAATTAAAAATCCTCGCCAAAGATGAAGACCAGGGGGCCCACACCCTGTCCACGAGGGTGGGGGGCGCGCCCCCTGGGCACGCCCCCTCCCTCGTGGGCCCCCTGGTGGCCCTCCGACGCCAACTCCAACTCCATATATTGGCTTTCGGGGAGAAAAAATAGGAGAGAAGAAATCATCGCATTTTACGATACAGAGCCGCCGCCAAGCCCTAATCTCTCTCGGGAGGGCTGATCTGGAGTCCGTTCGGGGCTCCAGAGAGGGGGATTCGTCACCGTTGTCATCATCAACCATCCTCCATCACCAATTTCATGATGCTCACCGCCGTGCGTGAGTAATTCCATCATAGGCTTGCTGGACGGTGATGGGTTGGATGAGATTTATCATGTAATCGAGTTAGTTTTGTTAGGGGTTGATCCCTAGTATCCACTATGTTCTGAGATTGATGTTGCTATGACTTTGCTATGCTTAATGCTTGTCACTAGGGCCCGAGTGCCATGATTTCAGATCTGAACCTATTATGTTTTCATGAATATATGTGAGTTCTTGATCCTATCTTGCAAGTCTATAGTCACCTACTATGTGTTATGATCCGGCAACCCCGAAGTGACAATAATCGGAACCACTCCCGATGATGACCATAGTTGGAGGAGTTCATGTATTCACTAAGTGCTAATGCTTTGTTCCGGTTCCCTATTAAAAGGAGGCCTTAATATCCCTTAGTTTCCAATAGGACCCCGCTGCCATGGGAGGGTAGGACAAAAGATGTCATGCAAGTTCTTTTCCATAAGCACGTATGACTATATTCGGAATACATGCCTACATTATAATGATGAACTGGAGCTAGTTCTGTGTCACCCTATGTTATGACTATTACATGATGAACCACATCCGGCATAATTATCCATCACTGATCCGGTGCCTACGAGTTTTCCATATACTGGTTCTCGCTTATTTACTTTTTCGTTGCTACTATTACAATCACTACAAAATACCAAAAACATTACTTTTGCTGTCTTTACTTTTGCTACCGTTACCACCACTATCATATTATTTTGCTACTAAACACTTTGCTGCAGATACTAAGTTTCCAGGTGTGGTTGAATTGACAACTCAGCTGCTAATACTTGAGAATATTCTTTGGCTCCCCTTGTGTCAAATCAATAAATTTGGGTTGAATACTCTACCCTCTAAAACTGTTGCGATCACCTATACTTGTGGGTTATCAAGACCTTTTTCTGGCGCTGTTGCCGGGGAGTTTGCGCAAAAGTCAACTATACCAAGTACCCATCACAATCCCTATCTCTCGCATTACATTATTTGCCTCTCGTTTTCCTCTCCCCACTTCACCCTTGCCGTTTTATTCGCCCTCTCTTTCCCAATCTCCTCCTCTCTTTCTCTTTTGCCTTTTTGTTTGCTGCTATGTCTGAAACTGGGGAGATTATCATCGATATGGACAATAATAATAACATAGAAAATCCTGATGCTCCGGTCGATGAACCCCCTATCTTGCATACTAAAAAGTTTTGAATCGGCAGTGGTAACATTATTGGCAAAGGTGTTATTCAAGATTTTTTTACTTGTACCGGTGCTTTACCTTCCTTGGGTTGTTCTATCCTTCATAGAACTAGTAGTATTGCGGATGCTATCGCTATGCTTGTAGTTGAACTTGAAAGAAAATTTATGCATATGCATCCTTGCATACAAAGAATTTTTCTAGAATTTTCTAATATTGAGCATTCTTCTGTTAAGCGCGTTGTTACTATATTTTTGGCTCATGAGTTTAGATTTATCATTAGAGAAGCCAAAGAAATCTTTGCGCACTATAGGGTGGACGCCGGCCGTCCTCCCATAGAAGCGATCCTTTATGATCAAGAGGAATTTAGACGTTTTCAATCTTCCGACTATGTCGCTTTTAATGAAAACCTTAGAAAAAAGGTTCCTACCAAAGTCTTGATTGATTGCATTAACGTACATAATAATGATTTTGCTCTTCGAAATGATGAGCTAGGATACTCTCTTGAGTATAGGCTCACAAAATTTTGCCAAAAGAATGCTTTTAGTGATTAAATAGTTGTGCACTATGAAAGGCCGAAGGAGGAACCTATTCCTCCCTTTATTGATCTTGGGACCTTTGTCCCACCAAATTTAGCCCTTTTAATTACTTTTGCTTGCCTCAAAGAAAGCTTGCTGCCGAACGTAGAGAATATTAGATCAGTTTTCAAGATCTATCTTATTATTATGGCATTCGTTAGAACTATCCTTGCTTTTATGCCTAGCTAAGGGCGTTAAACGATAGCGCTTGTTGGGAGGCAACCCAATTTTATTGTGTTTTTTGTTTTTGCTTCTGTTTAGGAATAAATAAACCATCTACTTTCTGTCTAGATGTTGTTTTATGTTTTAATTAGTGTTTGTGCCAAGTAGAACCTATAGGATAAGCTATGATGATAGTTGATTTGATTCTGCTGAAAAAACAGAAACTTTGCGCTCACGAGAAAAAAATCAATAAATCACAGAAACGTGATTTTGCATTGATTCTTTTTGCTGCTGATTAATAAATTTTTTTTGCAGTACGTCCTATTTTGGTAGAATTTGTAGAGTTCCATAAGTTTGCGTTAGTTACAGATTGCTACAGACAGTTCTGTTTTTGACAGATTCTGTTTTTCGTATGTTGTTTGCTTATTTCAATGCATCTATGGCTAATAAATTAGTTTATAAACCATAAGGAAGTTGGAATACAGTAGGTTTAACACGAATATAAATAAATAATGAGTTCATTACAGTATGTTAAAGTAGTCTTTTGTTTTCTTTCACTAACGGAGCTCACGAGATTTCTATTGAGTTTTGTGTTGTGAAGTTTTCAAGTTTTGGGTGAATTCTTTTGATGGATTATGGAACAAAGAGTGTCAAGAGCCTAAGCTTGGGGATGCCCATGGCACCTCCAAGATAATCCAAGGACACCAAAAAGTCAAAGCTTGGGGATGCCCCGGAAGGCTTCCCCTCTTTCGTCTACTTCCATCGGTAATTTACTTGGAGCTATGTTTTTATTCACCACATGTTATGTGTTTTGCTTGGAGTGTCTTGTATTATTTGCATCTTTGCTTGTTAGTTTACCACAATCATCCTTGCTGTACACACATTTTGAGAGAGCCATACATGATTTGGAATTTGCTAGAATACTCTATATGCTTCACTTATATCTTTTGAGCTTGATAGTTTTGCTCATAGCGCTTCACTTATACCTTTTTGAGCGTGATAATTTTTGCTCTAGTACTTCATATAGATCTTTTAGAGCACGGTGGTGAATTTGTTTTAAAGAAACTATTGATCTCTCATGCTTCACTTAGATTATTTTGAGAGTCGTTAATAGCATGGTAATTTGCTTAATGTTAATATACTTGGTATTCAAGATATGTGAAACTTTCTTTTGAGTGCGTATAATACTAAGATGAGTTTGATGCTTGATAATTGTTTTGAGATATGGAGGTGATAATATCAAATCAATGCTAGTTGGGGTGATTATGAATTTAAAGAATGCTTGTGTTGAAGTTTGTGATTCCCGTAGCATGCACGTATGGTGAACCGCTTTGTGATGAAGTCGGAGCACAATTTTATTTATTGATTGTCTTCCTTATGAGTGGCAGTCGGGGACGAGCGATGGTCTTTTCCTACCAATCTACCCCCCTAGGATTATGCATTTAGTGCTTTGGTTTTTGATGACTTCTAAATTTTTGCAACAAGTGCATGAGTTCTTTTGATTAATGTTGAATCCATGGATTATACGCACTCTCACCCTTCCACCATTGCTAGCCTCTCTAATACCGCGCACTTTTCGCCGGTATCATACACCCACCATATACCTTCCTCAAAACAGCCACCATACCTACCTATCATGGCATATCCATAGCCATTCCGAGATATATTGCCATGCAACTTTCCACCATTCCGTTCATATGACACACATTACTTTTGTCATATTGCTTTTTTGCTTGAACATGTAGTTGACATTGTATTTGTGGCAAACCACCATTCATAATTCTTTCATTTATGTCACTCTTGATTCATTGCATATCCCAGTACACCGCCGGAGGCATTTGTATAGAGTCATATTTTGTTCTAAGTATCGAGTTGTAATTGTTGAGTTGTACGAAAAAATAAAAGTGTGATGATCATCATTATTAGAGCATTGTCCCAGTGAGGAAAGGATGATTGATACTATGATTCCCCCATAAGTCAGGATGAGACTCCGGATGTCGGAGTAATGGGCCACGGGTAGGCTAACCCGAGCCGCAAAACCTTTCAAGACATCGGGGCAGGCAGCGCCCCTCAAGCCGAGTCCCAGACGCGACTCCAAGATAAGCCGAGTCCCAGACGCGACTCCAAGATGAGGCGAGTCCCGGACGCGACTCCAAGATAAGGCGAGTCCCAGACGCGACTCCAAGATAAGCCGAGTCCCAGACGCGACTCCAAGATAAGCCGTGTCCCAGACGCGGCTCCAAGAATAGCCGACTATAGAGAGTCGGCCCGCGACTCCACCCACCAACTACCTTCGCCATGATAAGCGAGGGGGGGTACGGACGAGGCATGGCCGTCATGCCCTGCCTACGAAGAGATGGCATGGCTACAGTATGCCGTTTCGCTGGAGATCACCAGCGTGGCGTGGCACTGTTGCCATGCCTGCCCTGACCTAGGCCACAGTGGGCAGCGCACTGTGGCCATGACGACATACCTGTACGACCCGAAGACAGCGGGACCCGCCTGTCGGTGAGAGCGCAGAAGACGGCCGATACGCCCCGAAGACGGACCCGTGGGAGTCGGCCCCCCAGAGTCGGCCGGCCCTTCCCACGGGCCCCACATGCCATTAACCAGACAAGACTGGGAATGGCGACAGTGATCGTCTGATAGACGGCGGCGCTGTTCCCATGCCCCCATGACCACGCCTGCGTCATCAGAGGCACAACTACAGTACCGGACCCGTCGGCGGGCCCTAGCAGTCGGCAAAGGAGACGGCGGCCTGAGAGACAGACGACTGGGCCCGTGCCCAGTTGGATTACCATTGTACCACCGGGGGGTAGGCCTATATAAACCCCCCGGGACACCCACGCAAGGGGTTCGAATCCATAGGCATTAGACCAGATCATACAGGAATGAGAGAGCTAGCCTTGCTTTCTCCTACCTCCAGAATACAGCTCTAGGAGCAACTTTGTTGTCACTTCGCCTTAGTGATCATGCAGAGACCCCGCAGAGCAGCAGTAGGGGTGTTATCTCCCCGGAGAGCCCCGAAGCTAGGTAAGATCCGCTGGCGTGCATGTCTTCGCCTCATCCCGTTTCCTGGCACCGGCGATGTTCTACTCACTCCCACCATGATAAGCCATCCTTTAGCATATGTCGCATCCAACCCCCGACATTTGGCGCCCACCATGGGGCCAGGTGCACCGTCGTCCGGAGACCTGCTCTGGACGGGAACCCTTTTCCTCCCCAGTGAGCGTAGCCAGCCCGGCACGCCCGATGGCGCTTGCCCCGATGCGCTGTAAGGCATCCACGACGCCTGCGCAGCAAGCTGCCTCGCCGATATTCTTGGCGAGGTTTGCATCTCCGACTAGCCTGCATCCGATGCAGGCACGGGCGGCCACGAAAGCCTCCTCGTGGGCCTCCTCGACCATCTCCACGTTGCCGGCGAGCCTACCGTGGACTTGGAGTCCGTCGGCTCCACCGACCCGATGCTGGTCGACTCCGATAGCGTGTCGCTCGACACGTTCCCCACCAACGTGGTGGTTTATGAAAAGCCGCTTCCTCGCGGGGAGAGCGGCGGAAGCGCCGTCACGGAGGTGCTCATTATCAGTCATGGCGAGCACTCCGGTGAGGGAGTTCACGACCCACTCGACGCGGCTCTGCGAGACCTGACTGCGCCCATTCTGGAGGACGCTGATGCTAAGACGCTGGAGGCACGCTGCCTTTAGCTCATCGAAGGCGCGAAGAAGCTGGCAAGCATGAGACGCTTGTCAGAAGCCTACCAGCGCGAGATGGATCGTGTTGTGGGCGGCTCGCCGGCCCCGACTGGGCCTAGCCGCCTAGGCGCGGTCCAACAACGCAGCGCGGCCATCACCAACCAGTTCGGGGCTGATCGCCCCGTATATGCCACGCCTGCGGAGAACATCCGCGCCGCCCAGGCGGCAGCGGACGAGCTAGACAACTTCAAAGGCGAAGAGCGCCACCTGATGATGGAGCGAGTGCAGCGGCTCCTCAAAGCGGCCGCCGCGCAGAACGACGCCGGCTGCCGCACGGAGGCACCGCAACGACAAAACGTCGACTTGCCTCCCCGCCGAGATCAAGGTGCGACGTCGCGGACACCGACTGGCGATGTCCGTGGAAGGAAAGAAAAGGATCCGGCTGTGAGCCACATTCGGACTCGCATCACCATCGAGCGTGACCAAGACGGCCGCCCTAGAGCAGTGGAATGGCAGGGCGACTACCTGCCTCCCCCTCCATGAAGAGAAAGACGAGTCTCCCCGCCGCCTGTTGAGCATCCGACTCTCGGCGACCGGCTTGGCCACCGAGAGGGAGTCGGAGAGAATGATGCCCGCCACCGGATCGACCGACTTCACCGATCCTTGCCACTGGAAGAAGAAGACGAGCTGGGCTCGCCCTGTTTTGGACCCCGCATCCGAGATGAGCCTTTTCCCAAAGGGTTCACGCTCCCCTGAGACACGCCCAAGTACACCGGCTCCGTGAAGCTGGAAGATTGGCTGGTTGACTACTCCACGGCCGTCAACATAGCAAACGGTAACAAGCGCATTGCCGTGAAGTACGTTCCACTCATGCTCCAGGGCACGGCCCGGACGTGGTTGAACAGTTTGAAGCCCCGCAGCATCAACAGTTGGGTCGACTTCACCGAGGCTTTCGTCCGCAACTTCACGAGCACGTACAAGCGACCCCCCAAGCCGCGCCAGCTTTCCTTGTGCGTGCAAGGCCAAGACGAGTTGACTCACGACTACCTCACACGCTGGGGAGAGCTCCGGAACTCCTGCGAGGGCGTGCACGAGGTGCAGACCATCGAGTACTTCACCGCCGGGTGTAGAGCAGGCACCCTCCTCAAGCACAAGCTCCTCTGCGACGAGCCGGAAACCCTCGACGAGTTGCTGGTCATAGCAGACAAGTATGCAACGGTCGACTCCTCCATGAAGACAGAGATTCAAGTTAGTGCGACTGGCACAGTGGCCCATCAAGCTCCTAGAACTCCGGTTGGAGACACCAGTCGACGACAACAACAGAATGATCACAAGCGCAAGGCCCCACAGCCGACTTCCAGCAGTCGGTAGGTTGCGACGGTCGAGGACCAGCAACCTGAGGGGCAGCCTCCTGCGAAGCAACCGAAAGGCGGCAAGTCCAACTGGTTGCCGGCCTTCTCTTACAAGCAGACTCTGGATGCTCCCTACAAGTTTCACAGCGGCACGAAGCCGTCAAACCATACCACCCGGAAATGCCACTGGCTCACCAGAATCGCCAAGGGAGATGGCCTCCTTCCTCCTCCGCCTGCTGGGCCGCCGCCTCCACAGCCGCCCCAGCAGCCGGCTGCCAGGCCAGTCGGCGCCGTACAGGATGAGTACCCAGAAGAGCACGGAGCCTATGTGGTGTTCACCAGTGTGGCTGATGATCGACGCAGCAGACGGCTGCAACAGCAAGAAGTAAATGCAGTAGCCTCAGATACTCCGGAGTTTATGCATTGGTCCGAGAAGCCTATCAGTTGGAGCAGAGCTGATCACCCAGAGGTGATGCCGAATCCGGGCTCCTACACCTTGGTTTTAAGCGCCACCTTGGCCACAGATAGGCGGGCCGGTCGCTTCTCGCGAGTGTTGATAGACGGAGGCAGCAGCATCAACATCCTATACAAGGATACCATGGAGAAATTAGGAATCAAGCAGAGACATCTTCAAAGCAGCCGAACTATTTTCCATGGGATTGTACCTGGCCTTTCCTGCTCTCCAATCGGCAAGATCCAGATAGATGTCCTCTTCGGAGACAAAGATCATTTTCGCCGAGAGCCAGTTTGGTTTGAGGTGGTGGACCTTGAAAGCCCATATCAAGCATTGCTTGGCCGACCTGCTTTGGCCAAGTTCATGGCGGTCCCCCACTACGCCTACCTCAAGATGAAGATGCCGAGCTCAAAGGGGATTCTGATCGTGGCCGGCGACTACAGGAAGTCATCCGCCTGCACGGCCGAGAGTAGTCGGCTGGCCGACTCCCTGGTGATCGCAACTGAGAGGCGGCTCCTTGATCGGGTTGTGGCAATGGCTGGCAAGCAGCAAGAGATGTCGCCTGACCCCAAGGAGTCAGAAGCTGAGGTCTCATTCAAGCCAGCTAAAGAAACAAAGAGGATACCTTTGGACCAAGAGCACCCGGAGATGCACGCTATCATAGGTGCAAACCTAGACAGCAAATAGGAAGGCGAGCTCGTCGATTTCCTCCGTGAGAATCGAGACATCTTTGCATGGTCCGCTAAGGACATGCCAGGTGTACCGACGGAATTCGCAGAGCACAAGCTACATGTCCGATCTGATGTGAAACCCGTCAGGTAGCCCCTGCGCCGCCTGTCAGAAGAAAACAGAAGAGTTGTTGGGAAAGAGATAGCCCGATTCCTAGCGGCCGGCTTCATTATGGAGGTGTTCTTCCCAGAGTGGCTGGCAAACCCGGTCCTAGTTTTGAAGAAGAACAAGCAGTGGCGGATGTGTATTGACTACACAAGCCTCAACAAAGCTTGCCCAAAAGACCCATTTGCTTTGCCAAGGATTGATCAGGTGATAGACTCCACAGCCGGATGCGAGCTGTTGAGCTTCTTAGATGCCTATTCAGGATATCACCAGATCAAGCTGAAACCGGCAGACAGACTAAAGACTGCCTTCATCATGCTGTTTGGAGCCTTCTGCTACCTGACTATGATGTTCAGCTTGAGGAATGTCGGCGCCACCTTTCAGCGTTGCATGCAGAAGTTTCTCCTCAAGCAACTCGGCAGAAACGCCCACGTCTACATAGACGATGTGGTGGTGAAGACGGAAAAGCGCGGAACACTGTTGGAGGATCTCCAGGAAACCTTTGAGAATCTGCGCCGATTCCAGATCAAGCTCAACCCTGAGAAGTGCATCTTCGGAGTACCAGCCGGCCAGCTCCTTGGCTTCCTGGTCTCTGAACGCGGCATAGAGTGCAACCCTGTAAAGATCAAAGCCATCGAGAGGATGGAAGTCCCCCGCCGACTGTTAGATGTGCAGAAGTTCACCGGCTGCTTGGCGTCCATCAGCTGATTCATCAGTCGGCTAGGTGAGAAGGCTCTCCCTTTGTACCAACTGATGAAGAAAACCACCTTTTTTGAGTGGAACCACAAAGCGGACGAGGCATTTCTCCAGTTGAAAAAGATGTTGACTACTCCCCCTCTGCTAGCGGCTCCGACTCCAAAAGAGCCTATGCTCCTGTATATTGCCGCCACCAGCCGGGTAGTCAGCACAGTTATTGTAGTTGAGCGCAAGGAGGAAGGTAAGGCGCTCCCTGTCCAGAGACCGGTATATTACCTGAGCGAGGTACTGACGACCTCCAAGCAGAACTACCCCCACTACCAGAAGATGTGCTACGGCGTGCATTTTTCCACCAAGAAATTGAAGCCCTACTTCCAAGAGCATCCAATCACTGTGGTCTGCACAACTCCACTGGCTGAGATCATTGGAAGCCAAGATGCTTCGGGACGAGTGGCCAAATGGGCCATAGATTTGGCTCCCTACACCATCTAGTACCAGCCCCGCACCGCCATCAAGTCACAAGCACTGGCCGACTTCCTCGTCGACTGGGCCGAGACCCAGTACCTGCCCAGCGCCGGACTCCACCCATTGGAGGACGCATTTCGATGGCTCCAAGATGCGCACCGGCTTGGGAGTCGGCGTCGTCCTCACCTCCCCTAAAGGCGACAAGCTCAAGTATGCACTGCAGATCCACTTCGCCGCCTCCAACAACGTCGCCGAATACGAGGCGCTCATTCATGGGCTCCGGCTTGCCAAAGAGCTTGGCATCCGCCGGATCCTGTGCTATGGCGACTCCGATTTGGTGGTCCAGCAGTCATCTGGCGACTGGGACGCCAAAGATGCAAACATGGTGAGCTACCGCTTCCTGGTGCAGCAACTCAGCGGATATTTTGAGGGGTGTGAATTCCTTCACGTGCCAAGAAATGACAACAACCAAGCCGACGCCCTGGCACGAGTCAGCTCCACCCGTCAAGCGATACCATCCGGCGTCGCCCTTCAGCGCCTCATCAAGCCGTCTATCAAGCCTTCACCAGAATTAGACTCCATCTTTGTGTCGGCTCCCCCCGAAGAAGTCGGACCTGACTCAAGAGCACCAACAGACGACACAAGAATCCTTATAGACGGCTCCAAGAATACCGCAGTCAAAGCCGGCCCGGGGACTTCAGAACCCGGCCCGGGGACTGCGATGGTCAGCCCAAAGACTCCAGAACTCGGCCCGGGGACTGTGCCAGTCGGCCCGGGGACTCCACCGATCCAGCAAGCGGTCGCGGACTCCAACCCGCTGCCTCCCAGCCCATCCGCCCTTGTCCAAGTCGCAATAGTGGAAATTGAAGAAATAGCAGCACCCTCATGGGCCCAGCCCATCCTCAAATTCCTAGTAAACAGAGAGCTGCCTGCTGATGAAATCTTGGCTCGGCAAGTGCAACGCCGAGCGGCAGCGTAAACCATAGTCAACAGAGAGCTGGTCAGGCGCAGTGTCACTGGTGTCTACCAATGTTGCGTCGAGGCAGAACAAGGCCAAGCGATTCTCAGAGACATTCATGAAGGCAAGTGCAGCCACCATGCGGCCTCAAGAGCACTCGTCGCCAAAGCCTTCCGGCACGGTTTCTTCTGGCCGACTGCCCTAGAAGAGGCTAAGGAATTAGTCCAAAACTGCAAAGGGTGCCAGGTGTTCTGTTCCAAGCCGCTCCAGCCGGCTTCCACACTCAAGACCATTCCCATCGCCTGGCCCTTTGCGGTTTGGGGGCCTGGACATGGTGGGACCATTCAAAACGGCACGAGGCGGCCTAACTCATCTACTTGTCGTGGTGGACAAGTTCACCAAGTGGATAGAAGCAAAACCCATCAAGAAGTTGAATGGTCCGACTGCAGTGACTTTCATCACCGACATCACGACTCGGTACGGCATACCACACAGCATCATCACCGACAACGGCACAAACTTTTCCAAAGGTGCCTTGGCCTATTTCTGCGCGACGCAGGGCGTCTGACTGGACTTAGTGTCCGTTGCCCATCCGCAGTCAAACGGCCAGGTGGAGCGAGCAAACGGCCTCATGCTGTCTGGCATCAAGCCTCGACTGGTCGAACCGCTGGAGCGTTCGGCCGGCTGTTGGCTTGAGGAGCTGCCAGCCGTCCTCTGGAGCCTGCGCACGACTCCAAACAAGTCAACCGGCTTCACGCCTTTCTTCCTCATCAACGGTGCTGAAGCCGTCATCCCAATGGACATAGAGTTCGACTCCCCGCGAGTCACCATGTATACCGAGGAGGAAGCAGAAGAAGCTCGTCAAGACGGCATCGATCTGCTGGAAGAGGGCCGGCTGTTGGCACTCAGCCGGTCCGGCATCTACCCGCAGAGCCTACGCGATACTACAACAGGAAGGTCAAGCCAAGATCTTTCCAAGAGGGAGACCTTGTGCTCCGGCTGATCCAGCGGACAGCCGGCCAGCACAAACTGTCGGCACCTTGGGAAGGCCCCTTCATCATCAGCAAAGTGCTGGGCAACGACTCCTACTACCTGATTAATGCTCAGAAGCCCCGAGCATGTAAGAGAGACGACTCCGGCAAAGAGTCGGAACGTCCATGGAATGCAAATCTCCTTCGAAGATTTTATAGCTGATTCAGTATGTATCACGCCACCCCTTTGTATTAAAGTACCGAGACTTCGGGCCCCCCGAGACGAGCTCGGCGACTGCCCCTTTTGATTATATGTATGATAAGAATTATGCCTTCGAGTATGCTACTCTTCGCTCCGCCGCTTGGCGCCGGGTTCGACTAGTCGGCCCGGGGACTCGCCGTCTTATGCTATGAAATGTTTCCTGAAATTGGACAATTAGTGTGCGTTGCCTAAGCCGTCTCCTGTCAGAAGCCGCAGCTCGCGGAGCGACTGTTTGGCGGGCAGGGGTAAGGATGAATGGGCGCTCACACAATAAATGGCTAAGGACCTAAAAGCATTAGCATAGCTTAAGCCGGCTTCCAGGCCCCTTTCGCAAACCGACTCACGAGTAGTCAGCTTGCCGCTTTCTATCCAACTTGTTAAAAAAACACCAACGAATGGGAAGTACTTGCTTTCCCCAAAGTAGCCAGGCATTTGGTCCAGCGGCAGTCCGCAGAGCAGTTGTCCGGCTGACAAGGCGGTAACTAGGGGAAGGCGGCAAAGGAAAAAGCCAAAGGAGCAATGAGCAAGGACAGATAGAACTCGGATTAATATTTACATAGCATGGGCCCTTGGCCGAATCTTCAGACAGAAGTTCAAAATACACCCCGAGGGTGGAATTGTGCAAACTAAAAAAGTTCCTCAAAGACTTTCTAGAGCAAATAAAATAAAGCCAGAAGGCGGCCTAGGGAGCAGCAGACGGGTTCGAAGGGTCGGAGGAGACGGCGGTGTCAGGCGCCGGGGCGGCCGGCTGGGCAGTCTCGGCTTGATCGCCGCCAGTAGCAGCCGGCCCGGTCGGACGCGGCTCGTTGCTACAGGCGCGGTCGAGCTGCGGCTGGTCGCCCGCTCCGTCTTTTGGCGCCCCCGTCTCGCCTTCGTCCTCCGCCTCGCCCTCTTCCTCGGTGCTAGAGTCAATCACCTCCGCCGAGTCCTCGCCATATTCTGGGTTCATCCCGAACCACTCTGGCGGCACCTCCTCGCCGCCTGCAGCCCGCTCAGGGACGAAGACACTGGTGTCTGTGTAGTCGGCGATCGCCGCCGCACGCTTGACAAGGGCGCCCTCCACAGCCTCCAGCTCGACCTGGGCCTCTGACCGGAACGCGGCCAGCTGGTCCAGGTCCAACCCCGGATACCACGCCTTGACGAATTCCAAGGCCCGGCGCGCTCAGGCCCGGGCCGAGGAACCCTTCCAGGCCTCAAGACGGCCAGCTGCGACCTCCAGCCAGTCGGCGGTCCGACTGGCGGTGCGCAGGGCCGGCATGTCTGGCCATAGAGCGGCAACCACCTGGGCGCTGGCACGCTGAAGCCGACGCATCAGCCGATGGGCCGGACGAAGACGGGCCTCGATGCTCAGAAGCTGCTCGTCGACAGTCAGGGGGGCATTGGTGGCAATCACCGCGCGCTCGCCCTCCGTGCCTCACGGTCAGCCTCGATGGCCAGAGGGACTGCCTGCGAGTGGCCAGGGAAGAAGTCTGCCAAGACAAAAAAGAAGCAAGTCAAACAATCAGAAGTGAGCCTGACAGGTAGTCGGAAACTCAAAGAAAGCAACTGACCGTCGACGATGTCCTCGATCTCATGGAAGCCGGAGGTCAGCATCGCGTCCTTGTCAGTCCAGGAGGAGCACTCGCTCTCGAACTCGGCCAGGAGAGCAGCCTCCTTCTTCCCGGCCTCGTCCTGCGCTTTCTTGAGCAGCTCCTTCTGCTCGGCCAGCTGCGTAGCCAGCAGGTCGTGCTCCGCGGCAAGCCTGCCGCACTCCTCCCCCTTGACGCGCAAGGCGGTGTTGACCTCGCCCAGCTGCTCCTGAAGAGTGGCGTTGGCCCCTGAAGAACGAAAGAAAGAGACGAGTAAGTCGTCAGCAAAGAAGATCGCCGGGAAGATCCGGCCCGACTGCTCAGCAGTCGGCCCGAATCTCGGGGACTACAGCCCGCGGGTGCGCCAGCGCGCCCCCGCGAAAAAGAAGAACAAAGAAGGAGACGTTGAAAGTCATCAAGAAAGAAGGTCGCCGGGATGATCCGTCCCGACTGCTCAGCAGTCGGCCCGAATCTCGGGGACTATAGACCGCGGGTGCGCCAGCGCGCCCCCGCGAAGAAGAAGAACTTACTCCGGCTTTCCATCAAGTCGGCAGTCCGCTTGTTCAACTCCTCACCGTTGCGGTTGAAGGCAGTGGCGCGGAGGTTGTGATACTCTTGCAATAAAAATTTCAGACAAAGATAAGTACTTGGAACTCGCCAGAGGGAGTTCCGAGCCGCCTGCTCAGCAGCCGGCCCGAAATTCGGGGACTACACCCAGTGGGTGCGCTGGCGCGCCCCCACAAAGAAGAGCAAGAAAGACAAGAATCAAAGAAAAAGCATACCCGGACGGCCGTTCGCGACGCCAAATGCGCCCTGGTGCAGTTCTGGAGGGCGTCGCCTTCGGCTTGCAGCTTCGCCTGGACGTCCTGAAGCGCCTGGTTCAGCGGACCCGTGCCGCCTCCGTGCACCCACCCAACGGGCGCGGCACTCGTCGCCTCGGCGTCTGGGATGGACGAGATGGCGGCTCCGAGCTCCAAGGGCCGCGGCGCCGAATTCGCTTTCTCGAGACGGCGGCGTGCTGGCGAGGCAACTTGAAGGAGCAGCGTCGCCACGGCCTCGTCCTCAGTCGGCGGCACCGGCGGGCCCGCCGGCTCCTTTCCATGAGCGCTCCTAGACGGCGGCGGTGGCAGCGGTGGCGGCACGAGCGTGTCCGACATGGAGGCCTCGCCGCTTTCCTTCTCCATGATGGGGTGCTAGGCACCGGCTTCGCCAGTCTGCCCCGTGAACTTCGGAGGCGGCGGTGCGGAGGACAGCAGGGTGACGAGCAACGCCGATTGGCGGTGCCCGGCCTCCCCGCCTCACCGCCTCGCTGCAAAGGCGGCCTCGGCCTCCTCCAACTTCTTTTGGGCGGAGGCCGCCGCCTTCTCAGCTTCCGCCTTCTCCAGGCGGTCGGCCTCCTCCTCGTCGTGCTTCTCCCGCGCGTTTCGCTCCGTCGCCTCCCGGAGGTCGGCGGCGGGGTCAACTCGCCGAGTGTTGGCGGACGTCTCTGCCGACCCCATGATGGAGGGGACAGTGACCCTCTCAAGGGAAAGGGGGGCCCTGAAGAAAAAAGGGGGGAGTGTAAAAGGGAAACTCGGACAGGATTCACCCAAAGAAAACAAGAGAAAGCCGGAAAAAGCTTACGAAGAGATTAGCGGCGGCCTCCTCACTTCCCTGCGAAAGCGGTTGGCCTTCACGGCCGCTTCCTCCCGCTTGGTCGCGGCGGACGCCCCCTTGAACTTCTTCGACTTGCCGCCAGACGCACTCGGCCCGGCGTGGCGCCTCTTCGCGCCGCCCTAACCGGCCAAGCCAGCAGAAGAACCTGCGCCCGACGGGCCGACCCTTGGCTGGTGGCGTGGGACGACTTCCCCTTCGGCGTCATCTTCAGGCCAGTCGGCGAAGGTGGCCTAGAGCCGGAGGCCGCTTACCGCTCCTCCTCCTCCGCCTTCGGCGTCGGCTTCCATCGCCGCCGCCCCCAAGTCGGGGTCATCGACGTTGCTCTCCGCTCGGTCGGGGACGAACTCGCGGGGCGGTCTTGTGACGCCGGCTGTGGGCTGAATGAGGGGGTTCTAACTCAGAGAAAACAATGAAGATCAGAAGTCGGATTCGGCTATAAAGGAAACAAAGCAATAACAATATGCGACTTACCACTGGAGGGGGGTTGGCACGCGAGTACGGCTCCTTGCCAAACTGCGAGTCCTCCCCGAGCTCGCAGTTCGCGATGTGGTTCACCATGTTTGCCACCTCTGCGCGGGGCATTTCCTTGGTGCACATCCAACTCGGGTCCCGGTGGTCGCTCATCTGACTGATCAGATGAGGCCGGCCTTGGAGCGGAAGGACTCGGCACGCCATGAAGGCGGCCAGCAAGTCGGCCCCAACGAGGCCCTCCGACTGCGTCAAGACTCGGAGTCGTGCTACAGCGGCGGCTCCGGCGGGAGTCAGCGTCTTCACTCGATGAGACCAGCTGGGGAGCCTCCCAGCCGGTGCACCGGCTTCGTTAGCCGGCAGATTGACCCAGTCGCCGTCGGGGGCAACGTTCTTCACGTAGAAGTACGACCGCTGCCACATCTTCACCGACCTGATCTGCGAGATGGAGAGGAATGGGTTGTCGGCCGTCGATCACCGCATCGCGATGAAGGCACCACATTGAGCCGGCACGCCGACGACGTGCGTGCCGAGCTTGGATGAGAAAAATTCTCCCCACAGCTCAATGGTGGGGAGAACGCCGAGAAAGCCTTCGCATAGGGTGGCGAAGGCGGACAGCAGCACCATCGTGTTTGGGGTGAGGTGGTGCGGCTGGAGCCCATGAAACTCCAAGAAGGAGCGGAAGAAGCCGCTCGCCGGCAGCCCCAGACCGCGCATGAGGTGCGAGCGGAAGATGACCCGCTCGCCCTCCTCCGGCACCGGCGATATCTCCCTCGCTGGCGCGGCGCAGGCTTGCACGATGTGTGCCCCGGGGAGGCGGCGCGTCTTGTGGAGGAACTCGATGAGGTCGTCGTCTACCTCCGAGCCGTCCCACACGCCGGAGCGCACGGCCGAAGTCGCGGCGGCGGAGGAAGAGCTCATCGCTGTTGGTGCGGTGTGGTTCTGCTCGCCGGCGGCAAGAAGAAGGAAAGGAGGCAAGAGGAGGCGGGGAGCGGGGAAGATGGGCGCGCGTGCTTTGCCGCTCCAGTCCCCCCCGCCTACTTATAGCCTTGAAGGCTGAGAAGCCGATAGGGCGGGTGTGGGATTAACTGCGCCCAGAACCCCATGCCCCCCATGATTTACCCCACGAAGTTACTGCATGCAGTAACGGTGTGGGAAGCCCAACCGTTCACGCGGCCGCAGCGGATAAGTTCGCGGGCCGAGGCGCGGTAGTGGCGGGCCCCGCCTGACGGCCCGTCCCGTCGCACGCGTGGGCAAGCAGACTGTCCCCGCCGCGTGGCGCCGTGCGATAGGACCGTGGCGGGCGGCCGCGGGGAAGCGTATCAAGCACGCCGCCTGGTCTCCCGCCACGACTTTAGAACTGTTTCGGAGCAAGACGGCCCTCTGCGGATCCGACTTCATATAGTCGGCCCAGAGAAAGACGGTGTCGTAGCCCAGATTCCACCACCAAGAGAATGAAACTATTGAGGCCCCACAACATATCACTCTCGGAGCCTCACCAGCTTCGGGGACTACTGTCGGAGTAATGGGCCACGGGTAGGCTAACCCGAGCCCCAGAACCTTTCAAGACATCGAGGCAGGTAGCGCCCCTCAAGCCGAGTCCTAGACGCGACTCCAAGATAAGCTGAGTCCCAGACGCAACTCCAAGATGAGGCGAGTCCCGGACGCGACTCCAAGATGAGGCGAGTCCCGGACGCGACTCCAAGATAAGGCGAGTCCCAGACGCGACTCCAAGATAAGTCGAGTCCCAGATGCGACTCCAAGATAAACCGAGTCCCAGACGCGGCTCCAAGAAAAGCCGGCTATAGAGAGTCAGCCCGTGACTCCACCCACCACCTACCTTCGCGACGATAGGCGAGGCGGGGTACGGACGCGGAATGGCCGTCACGCCCTGCCTACGAGGAGATGGCATGGCTACAATATGCCGTATCGCTGGAGATCACCAGCGTGGCGTGGCACTGTTACCATGCATGCCCTAACCTCGGCCACAGTGGGCAGCGCACTGTGGCCACGACGACATACATGTATGACCCGAAGATAGCGGGACCCGCCTGTCGCCGAGAGCGTAGAAGACGGCGGATACGCCCCAAAGACGGACCCGTGGGAGTCGGCCCCCCCAGAGTCGGCCGGCGCTTCCCACGGGCCCCACACGCCATTAACCAGACAAGACTGGGAATGGCGACAGTGATCGTCTGATAGACGGCGGCGCTGTTGCCACGCCCCCATGACCACGCCTGCGTCGTCAAAGGCACAGCTACAGTACCTGACCCGTCGGCAGGGCCCACCAGTTGGCGGGCCCCAGCAGTCGGCGGAGGAGACGGCGGCCTGAGAGACAGACGGCTGGGCCCGCGCCCAGCCGGATTACCATTGTACCCCCGGGGGGTAGGCCTATATAAACCCCCCGGGACACCCATGCAAGGGGTTCAAATCCATAGGCATTAGACCAGATCATACAGGAAGGAGAGAGCTAGCCTTGCTTTCTCCTACCTCCAGAATACAGCTCTAGGAGCAACTTTGTTGTCACTTCGCCTTAGTGATCACGCGGAGACCCCGCAGAGCAGCAGTAGGGGTGTTATCTCCCCGGAGAGCCCCGAAGCTGGGTAAGATCCGTCGGCGTGCATGTCTTCGCCTTATCCTGTTTCCTGGCACCGGCGACGTTCTACTCGCTCCCACCATGATAAGCCATCCTTTGGCATATGTCGCATCCAACCTCCGACACCGGACTTTATGAAAAAAGTATAGGCCAAAGAAGCCCAAATAAAAAAAAGAGGCCAAAGAAGCCCACCAAAATAAAAATAAAAATAAAATAAAAAAATGAGAGAAAAAGAGAGAAGGGACAATGCTACTATCCTTTTTCCACACTTGTGCTTCAAAGTAGCACCATGATCTTCATGATAGGGAGTCTCATATGTTGTCACTTTCATATACTAGTGGGAATTTTTCAATATAGAACTTGGCTTGTATATTCCAATGATGGGCTTCCTCAAAAGTGCCCTAGGTCTTCGTGAGCAAGCAAATTGGACGCACACCCACTTAGTTTCTTTTGTTGAGCTTTCATATACTTATAGCTCTAGTGCATCCGTTGCATGGCAATCCCTACTCACTCACATCGATATCTATTGATGCGCATTTCCATAGCCCATTGATACGCCTAGTTGATGTGAGACTATCTTCTCCGTTTTGTCTTCTCCACAACCACCATTCTCTTCCACCTATAGTGCTATGTCCATGGCTCACGCTCATGTATTGCGTGAAAGTTGAAAAAGTTTGAGATTACTAAAGTATGAAACAATTGCTTGGCTCGTCATCGGGGTTGTGCATGATTAAATACTTTGTGTGATGAAGATAGAGCTTAGCCAGACTATATGATTTTGTAGGGATAACTTTCTTTAAACCATGCTATTTTGAGAAGACATGATTGCTTTGATTAGTATGCTTGAAGTATTATTACTTTTATGTCGATATGAACTTTTGTCTTGAATCTTTCGGATCTGAATATTCATGTCACAATTAAGAAGATTTACATTGAAATTATGCCAAAGTATCACTCCGCATCAAAAAATCTTTTTTTATCATTTACCTACTCGAGGACGAGCAGGATTAAGCTTGGGGATGCCTAATACGTCTCCAACGTATCTATAATTTTTGATTGCTCCATGCTACTTTATCTATTGTTTTGGACTATATTGGGCTTTATTTTCCACTTTTATATTATTTTTGGGACTAACCTATTAACCGGAGGCCCAGCCCAGAATTGTTGTTTTTGCCTATTTCAGTATTTCGAAGAAACAGAATATCAAATGGAGTCCAAACAGAATAAAACCTTCGGGAACGTGATTTTCTCACCGAACGTGATCCAGGAGACTTGGACCCTACTCCAAGAAGTGCCAGAGGAGGTCACAAGGGTGGAGGGCGCGCCCTCCTGGGCGCGCCCCCTGCCTCGTGGGCCCCCTGTTGCTCCACCGACGTACTCCTTCCTCATATATATACCTACGTACCCCCGTCAGATCTAAGACGGAGCCAAAAACCTAATTCCACCGCCGCAACTTTCTGTATCCGCGAGATCCCATCTTGGGGCCTGTTCCGGAGCTCCGTCGGAGAGGGCATCTACCACGGAGGGCTTCTACATCAACACCATAGCCTCTCGAATGAAGTGTGAGTAGTTTACTTCAGACCTTCGGGTCCATAGCTAGTAGCTAGATGGCTTCTTCTCTCTTTTTGGATCTCAATACAATGTTCTCCCCCTCTCTTGTGGAGATCTATTCGATGTAATCTTCTTTTTTGCAGTGGGTTTGTTGAGACCGATGAATTGTGGGTTTGTGATCCAGCTTATGTATGAACAATATCTGATTCTTCTCTGAATTCTTTTATGTATGATTGAGTTATCCTTGCAAGTCTCTTTGAATTATCCGTTTGGTTTGGCCAACTAGATTGGTAGTTCTTGCAATGGGAGAAGTGTTTAGCTTTGGGTTCAATCTTGCGGTGTCCTTACCTAGTGACAGAAAGGGTTGCAAGGCATGTATTGTATTGTTTCCATCGAGGATAACAAGATGGGGTTTTTATCATATTGCACTAATTTATCCCTCTACTTCATGTCATCTTCCTTAAGGCGTTACTCTGTTTTTAACTTAATACTATAGATGCATACTGGATAGCGGTCGATGAGTGGAGTAATAGTAGTAGATGCAGAATCGTTGCGATCTACTTGTCTCGGACGTGATGCCTATATACATGATCATACCTAGATAACCTCATGATTATTCACTTTTATATCAATTTCTCAATAGTAATTTGTTCACCCACCATAGAATACTTATGCTCTTGAGAGAAGCACTAGTGAAACCTATGGCCCCCGGGTCTATTCTCATCATATCAATCTCCATTACTTTAATACCTGTTTTGTTTTTACTTTGCCTTTTACTTTTCACTTTGCATCTCTATATCAAAAATACCAAAAATATTATTTATCATCTCTATCAGATCTCACCCTCGTAAGTGACCGTGAAGGGATTGACAACCCCTAATCGTGTTGGTTCCTAGTTGCTATCGTTTTGTGTAGGCACGAGGGACTCGTGCGTGATCTACTACTGGATTGATACCTTGGTTCTCAAAAACCGAGGGAAATACTTACGCTACTTTACTGCATCATCCTTTCCTCTTCGGGGAAATCCAACACAGTGCTCAAGAGGTAGCAAGAAGAATTTCTGGCGCCGTTGCCGGGGAACATAGCTCTATTCTTTGAGTCACTTGGGATTTATATCTGCTGGACACTATGAAGAACTTGAAAGATGATCGAACTACTATTTTTCCCTCAACTACGAGGGCAGGTAAGGAACTGCCATCTAGCCTTGCACTAGATTCTCCTTCTGTTATAAGTAAGCTTGCGACACCTAAACCTGCTACTGCTATGAATTCTGATATGTTGCATATTATTGATGATGCCACTTCTGCTATGCTCTGACACTTATGATGACACCACTTCTATGCTTGATAATACTATGCCCCTTGGTAAATTTCTCGATGAGCAAATTGCTAGGTCTAGAGAAAGAGAAATTGTTGAATCTGAATACGATGATGAGAGCGATGATGAAAATATGCCTGCTATTCCCGAGGGTTATCTTTTTTATGTGGAATCTTCTGTAGCTATTTTTGCTTGCCAGGATAGATATTAACTTAAGAGGTTGCTAGTTAAATGTAGTAAAGAATCTCTTAGAGATAGGATGAGACCCGACCCTGCTTTTGCTACTTCACCTATCTGTGTTCCCGATAAGGATTATTATGAATTTTCTGTTGATCCAGATATAATTACTTTGGTTGAATCTGATCATTTCTATGGCTATGAATCTGAAACTGTTGTGGCACATCTTACTAAGTTAAATGATATAGCCGCCGTGTTTACTAATAATGAGAGATCGCGCTACCTTTATTTACTCAAAATATTTCCGTTCTCATTAAAGGGTGATGCTAAGATATGGTTTAATTCTCTTGATCCTGGTTGTGTGCAAAGCCCCCAGGATATGATTTATTACTTCTCAGCTAAATATTTCCCTGATCATAAGAAACAAGTTGCTTTGAGTGAAATATACAACTTCGTGCCAATTGAAGAAGAGATTCTCCCACAAGCTTGGGGGAGGCTTCTCAAATTACTTAATTCTTTGCCTAATCATCCTCTTAAGAAACCTGAAATACTTGATATCTTTTACAATGGACTAACCGATGCTTCCAGAGATTACGTGGATAGTTGTGCTGGTTCTCTTTTCAGGGAAAGAACACCGTATGAAGCTGAAATTATATTGAACAATATGTTGACAAATGAAAATAATTGGGCACCTCCCGAGCCAGCTCCTGAGCCAATTTCTGAGCCAATTATTGAGCCTATTCCTAAACCAACTCCAAAGAAGAGAGGTGTTCTATTTCTCAGTCCCGAAGATATGCAAGAGGCAAAGAAATCTATGAAAGAAAAAGGTATTAAAGCTGAAGATGTTAAGAAATTACCTCCTATTGAAGAAATACATGGCCTTAATTTACCGCCTGTGGAAGAAGTATATGATCTCAACTACTTATTTACTGAAGAACCTCCCGATATCCCGACACAGGTAGTAAAGGTAAATTCTCTCTATACATATGATAAAGCTGAAGTCCCTCCTACTAAAATTGCTAGTCAGTGCTTGGATGAGTTTGATGACTTTATGTTTAAGCAAGATGACTTTAATGCTTATTTTGGTAGACAATTAAAACAAGATGTTTATCTGATTAAACGCTTGGGTGATTATTAGGCTGATATTAGGGGTGAACTTAAACTTGTTAGCAAACATGCTTCTATGGTTTCCACTCAAGTAGGACAAGTACTTAAAGCTCAAAAAGAAGCGCTTGGTGAAATGAATAGTAAGAAAAATGATTATGCTGTTAGAGTGGCTACTAGAACTGGTAGAATGACCCAGGAACCTTTGTATCCTGAAGGCCACCCTAAGAGAATCGAGCAAGATTCTCATAGAAATGATATTGATGTACCTAGTTCTTCAAGAAAGAAGAAAAAGAAGAATGATAGGACTTTGCAAACTTCTAGTGAACCTATTGCTGAGTCGCCTGAGAATCCAAATGATATCTCTATGTCTGATGCTGAAAGACAATCTGGTGCTGAACATGAACCTACTGAAAATATCAATGATGATATTCATGATAATGCTCAACCTAGTAATGATAATGGTGTAGAAGTTGAACCTGTTGTTGATCTTGATAACCCACAATCAAGGAATCGATGTTATGATAAAAGAGACTTCGTTGCTAGTAAACATGGTAAAGAAAGGGAACCATGGGTTCAGAAACCCATGCCTTTTCCTCCAAAACCATCTAAGAAAAAGGATGATGAGGATTTTGAGCGCTTTACTAAAATGATTAGACCCATCTTTTTGCATATGCGATTAACTGATGTGCTCAAAACAAATCCTTATGCTAAGTATATGAAGGATATTATTACTAATAAAAGAAAGATACCTGAAGCTGAAATTTCCACCATGCTTGCTCATTATACTTTTAAGGGTGGAATACCAAAGAAACTTGGAGACCCCGGAGTACCTACTATACCATGCTCCATTAAGAGAAATTATGTTAAAACTGCTTTATGTGATCTTGGAGCCGGTGTTAGTGTTATGCCTCTCTCTTTATATCGTAGACTTGACTTGAATAAGTTGACACCTACTGAAATATCTTTGCAAATGGCTGATAAATCAACTGCTATACCTGTCGGTATTTGTGAAGATGTGCCTATTGTGGTTGCAAATGTTACTACTCTAACGGACTTTGTTATTCTTGATATTCTAGAGGATGATAGTATGTCTATTATTCTTGGAAGACCTTATCTTAATACTGCAGGGGCTGTTATTGATTGCAACAAAGGCAATGTCACTTTTCATGTTAATGGCAATGAGCACATGGTACACTTTCCGAGGAAACAACCTCAGGTTTATAGTATCAATTCTATTGGAAAAATCCCATCGATTATATTTGGAGGTTTTGAATTTCCTCTTCCTACTGCCAAGAAAAAGTATGATATACTTATTATTGGGGATGTCCATATCCTCGTTGAGGTAACATAGTGTTATTCGAAGTTTCTCCGGTTCCATGTTAATCGGAATGAGTTTGTTAACAAGACTTGATCAACCTTGTTAGTGGATTCTTTTTGATTAGCATGAGATGGATGAAACTAGAAGCACAACCTTCTGTACCCTCTTTATATTTTCTGTTATCTAGTAGAAATAAAGTAAAATAATATTTTTTCTGTCTGTTTCCCAACTTATCCATGCAATATAAAAATATTTCAAAAATAAAAGTCCTCAGAATGCCATGCCAATTTAATATGATTTTTTCGGGAATATTTGAGAATTTACTGTGCAAAAATCACCGCGGGGGGAGCTGCCACCTGGCCACGAGGGTGGAGGGCCCGCCCTACCCCCCCTGGGCGCGCCCCCTACCTCGTGGGCCCACGGTGGCCCTCCACCACTTATTCCTGCACCCATCTTCTTCCTCTATCTCACACAAACACGAAAAACCAACGCAAGCACGAGTTCCAGCCCCCGTTGTTGTGATTTTTGATCTCCTTGTTCAAAGCACCTCTCACAAAACTGCTTGGGGAGATTGTTCCTTGGTATGTGACTCCTCCATTGGTCCAATTAGTTTTTGTTGTAGTGCTTTATTCATTGCAAATTTGTGCTGCATAGGTGACCATGTTCTTGAGCTTGCATGTCAAATTTATATGATTCCAAGTAGTTCCAATGCTTTATATAGGCTCTAGGCACTTATGGGAGTTATTACTATCAATTTTATAGAAGTTGGTTTACTTTTATTTGAAGTTACTAAAAATTTCAGATAGTTTCAGAAGTAATGAAGAGACTTTTGAGGGGCTCGTCGAGCCGAAGCTCAAAGGAAAAACAAAAGGAAGAAGAACAGAAGCCCAAATTTAATTTGCCTCGTACCGCGGAGGTCCGGCCTTGTGAATGGCCTTCCGATGACTTCTTGAGGAGAGCCGGGATTTATGAAGATTTCTACTTATTAATTGAGAATGTTGGCCTCACCGACTTCCTCCGCGACCAACGTCATCAGTATCTCTTACTCTCAAATACTTTTGTGCAAAATTTCTACTTTTTCCCTAAGAGTTCACCTCCATCAGTAGAGTTTCATTTATATAATGTTGTTAAGAGGATGCCATTAGCTGAATTTTGCGAGGTTTGCAAAATACCCTTTGAGGGCACCTTAGACGAACCACACCGTAACAAAGTAGAAGCTCTTATTAACACTATCACGGTGGGAGAAACCAGGAAGGTTACTAGCATATAATTTTCCTGTTTTACGCTACTTTGCCTTATTTGCTAGTCGTTGCTTGATAGGTTGCGGAAACTGTGGAAACCTTAGTATTCCTGATGTTATCATTTTTTCCATGGTTTATACTGCAATAACTCTGTTAGTATGGGTGGAATTGTTGCTAGACGGTTAAGTCTGAACTGTACTAAGGGCCCCATCTTTGGAGGCATTTATGCCGCGCTCCTAGCTGAACATTATGAAATACCTATTAGGCATGAGGAGAAAGAGGAAACATAGCTGCCCCGTGCTTATTTAAATTATAGGAGTATGCTAGCGCATGACTTTCTTGTTAAGAGTCGTGAAGGGGAACTCAAATATAAATTGTACTTTGATTCATCACCCTGAGATTATTACTTTGCCTGCTCCTTCTTTGTTTAACTTATCTGCAGGTCCTCACATCGTTCCGTGGTCGGTTGTTCAAGCCTATCGGAATCCTGCACTAGCCCCGAAATTGGAGCCACAAGATGAGCCTCCATGACTATCTGTTTACTCTTCAGATCCAGAGGAGGTTGCCAGCCAGTGGCAACCAGAGCCTTCTTCGTCACAGTATGACCCCAGCTTCGCCTACGGGTATCCGCCATGCCATTCCTGGCAATAGACCAACTTAGGCCAAAAGCCTAAGCTTGGGGGAGTACGTATTCCCCACCGACATTACATTCATGTTCACACATACTCATTGCTAGATGTCGGTGTTCATACTCTTTCACTGTAATATCCATGCTAGTTTATTTTCTTTTTCCTGCTTTCTTCTTGTGTGTTTAATAAACCTTAAGAAAAACAAAAAAAATTAGTAGTAGTTTATTTCTTTGCTGTAGTAATTAAACAGGAAAACCCAAAAATATTTCCTGTTCTTCTTTTGCTTGTTGGGAGCTTTCCCGTGTAGATAGTTTTTTTTATTTCTTTTCTTTTCTTTTCTTTGGGGGTCAGTAGGAGAAGACCATGATTAAAATGTCGAAGTGTCTCTTATACACATGATTGTTTATTTAACTTAGAGCCCATATTACTTGTCTTCTCCTGTTTATTGAATGCTTGCAGATTCCAGCTTAGTCCAATGCACGTGCACTCCTATTATTATTCACATCGTTCGGTCGTGCAAGTGAAAGGCAATAATGATGGTATATGATAGACTTATTGGGATGAGAAAAGCTGGTATGAACTCGACCTCTCTTGTTTTTGTAAATATGATGATTCTTCATTCCTGAGTTAGCTATTATGAAGTAAACATATTTGCAATGACATTTAGAGATTATCGTTGCTTGTGCCATGCTTGGTTAGCTATGAGTTATAATGGTTTACCTTGCGTGCCAACATGCTATTAGAATGATCATGATGTGGTATGATGGGATGGTATCCTCCTTTAAATGAATTGAGTGACTAGACTTGGCACATGTTCACGCACGTAGTTGAATCAAATCAACATAGCCTTCATTATATTTATGTTCATGGTAGATTATATCCTACTCATGCTTGTATTCGATGTAAATTAATTTTAATGCATGTTTACGACTGTTGTCGCTCTCCCAGTTGGTCGCTTCCCAGTCTTTTTCTAGCCTTCACCTGTACTAAGCGGGAATACTGCTTGTGCATCCAAACTCCTTAAACCCCAAAGTTGTTCCATATGAGTCCACTATACCTTCCTATATGCGGCATTTACCTACCGTTCCAAGTAAATTTTTATGTGCCAAACTCCAAACCTTCAAATGAAATTTTGTTTTGTATGCTCGAGCAGCTCATGTTTCAACTAGGGCTGTCCTTATCTTCCATGTTAGGCGGTTATTCTCAAGAGGAGTGGACTCTGCTCCTCATTCACGAGAAAATGGCTGGTCACCGGGATGCCCAGTCCCATGCTTTATGCAAACTAAATCAAAATAATTGCAAACAAAACTCCCTCTAGGACCCGTTGAATGTTGGAGGCACTCGTTGTTTCGAGCAAGCCATGGATTGATGCCTGTGGAGGAGGGGGAGTATAAACTTTACCATTTTGTTTGGGAACCGCCTATAATTTGTTTAGCATGGAAGATATCGTCATCTCATAGTTGTTGTGTTGACAGCAAAAGTATGCCGCTCAAAATGTTATTCAATCTCTATTTCAAAACCGAGCTCTGGCACCTCTACAAATCCCTGCTTCCCTCTCCGAAGGGCCTATCTATTTACTTTTATGTTGAGTCATCACCCTTCTTATTAAAAAGCACCCGCTAGATAGCACACTGTTGTTTGCATTCATTATAATTGGTTTACATTGGGTATGACTTGACTGGATCTCTTTTACCATGAATTACAATGTTTAGTCAGTCCTTGATCTTTGAAGGTGCTCTGCATTTATGTTTTGCGGTCTCAGAAAGGGCTAGCGAGATACCATTTTGTTATATCATGTTATGATTATTTTGAGAAAGTGTTGTCATCTGAGTTTTATTATTATAACTCGCTAGCTGATTTTGCTATTGGTATGAGTAATTGTGAGACCTTTGTGTTATTGTTAGTATGGTTAAGTCATAATATTTGCTGAAACTTGAATGCTGGCTTTTCATGTTATTTGTATTCGGTCTGGTCGTATTTATCATATCCGGCGTGACGGTTATCGTCACGTGATGTAGGGCGCCCACGCGATCCGTAGATCGATCTTGTTTTCCTTGCCTTATCCTCCAATATGTCTCATAGGTCTGTTGCGTTTCATGGTGCTCTGGTGTTCTTGGAGCGGCTTCGGGGTGCGGCTTGGGTTGAGGGCCGAAAGGCCTCTCTGTCGCGGCCACGGGGTGGCTGATCGGGTGCATCGTACGCTGGTGATGTAGGTTTAGTTGCTTCCTCCTCTAGTTGGGGTAGTAGCCTGCGCTTTGGGTAACTCTTGGAGGGGCGCTCGAGTTTATACTCTTCGGCCGCTAGGACTTCTGTCCATCTGTCGGCTAGCAGGTCTTGGTTAGCTCTAAGCTGCTGTTGTTTTTTCTTGAGGCTGCTTGCCGTGGCCATAATCCTGCATTTGAAACGCTCTTGTTCAACGGGATCGTCTGGCACGACGAATTCGTCATCGTTGAGGCTTGCCTCGTCTTCGGAGGGAGGCATATAATTATTGTCCTCGACCTCTCTGTCTGCCGCTCTCTCATGAGGGTTGGTTCCTTCGTCCTCCTGTGCTGAATTCTGCTGGAGGGGGTTGTCTTCGACACTGTCCGGGGTGTTGACGTCTCCGGTGCCAGACTTGCCGTTTTTGCTTTGGCGGGATTTAGAGCGGCACCGCTGTCGTTGGTGCTTGGGTTGCTTCTTGGAGGGGTCGTCCTCCGTTTTTTCATCGCCATCCCCTGCTCTGGGGGTGTCCACCATGTATATTTCATATGACGAGGTGGCCTTCCAGTGCCCTATAGGTGCTGGTTCTTGGTCGTCTCCTTCATCGGCGTCCATACCATCGATGTCTTCGGAGTCGAAGTCGAGCATGTCGGTTAGATCGTCGACAGTGGCCACAAAGTGGGTGGTGGGTGGGTTTAGAATTTCTTCGTCGTCTGCATCCCAACCCTGCTGACCATAATCCGGCCAGGGCTCTCCTGACAAAGAGAGAGACTTTAGTGAATCCAGGATATCGCCAAAGGGCAAGTGCTGAAAGACGTCCGCAGCGGTGAACTCCATGATCGGAGCCCAATCGGGTTCGATCGGAAGAGGTGCGGAATATTCAGAGTCCGGAACGGAGTTCGGCACCTTGGAGTCACAGGCCTTGCAAAGGACTAGACTGGCATTCAGCTCTATCGCTGTAGAGATTGCGGCTCCTGGGGCGGCGTCCAACCGTCCGTCCCTGGCTAGCGCAGTTGGCTCCGAGCTAATGGTCGGAGCGGACACCTGAGCGACACTCTGGGGCTGTCCGGCGGTAGAGCTAGATCATGCCCATCGAGACAGTGCGGCACGCTCGGCCTTGGCTCGAATCCATCGAAGATCAAGTCCCCGCGGATGTTGGCCCTGTAGTTTAAGCTTCCAAACCTGACCTGATGGCCAGGGGTGTAGCTTTCGATCTGCTCCAGATGGCCAAGCGAGTTGGCACACAGTGCGAAGCCGCTGGATACGAAGATCTGTCCGGGGAGAAAAGTCTCACCCTGGACCACGTCGTGGTTGATGATCGAAGAAGCCATCGGGCCTAAAGATGACGACACAGAGGAACTCTCAATGAAATCACCAATGTCGGTGTCAAAACCGGCGGATCTCGGGTAGGGGGTCCCGAACTATGCGTCTAGGCGGATGGTAACAGGAGACAAGGGACACGATGTTTTTACCCAGGTTCGGGCCCTCTCGGTGGAGGTAAAACCCTACTCCTGCTTGATTAATATTGATGATATGGGTAGTACAAGAGTTGATCTACCACGAGATCAGAGAGGCTAAACCCTAGAAGCTAGCCTATGGTATGATTGTTGTTCGTCCTATGGACTAAAACTCTCTGGTTTATATAGACACCGGAGAGGGATAGGGTTACACATAGTCGGTTACAATGGGAGGAGATCTTCATATCGTATCGCCAAGCTTGCCTTCCACGCCAAGGAAAGTCCCTATCCAGACACGGGACGAAGTCTTCAATCTTGTATCTTCATAGTCCGGGAGTCCGGCCAAAGGTCATAGTCCGGCCATCCGGACACCCCCTAATCCAGGACTCCCTCAGTTACACAGAGTCGGTTACAATGGTAGGAGATCTACATATCCGTATCGCCAAGCTTGCCTTCCACGCCAAGGAAAGTCCCATCTGGACACGGGACGAAGTCTTCAGTCTTGTATCTTCACAGTCCAGGAGTCCGGCCAACGATGATAGTTCGGCTATCCGGACACCCCCTAATCTGGGACTCCCTCAGTAGCCCCTGAACCAAGCTTCAATGACGACGAGTCCAGCACGCATATTGTCTTCGGCATTGTAAGGCGGGTTCCTCCTCCGAATACTTCATAGAAGATTTTCAACACAAGGATAGTGTCCGGCTCCGCAAAATAAGTTCCACATACCACCGAAGAGAGAATAATCTTTACGCAAATTCGATTTGCTGACGTATTCTGCGGCGTGACGTCACACCACGGCCAAGCCTTTATTGGAATCGTTTTTATTGTCCTACCTCAGCGTGTCTAGCGAGGCGGTTTCTTTGGCACGTCTTGTCAAAGCAGAGATCGTGTCCCCTTATTCCGGGATTCTCATTAATACGGGTGTGGGTAACCCAGTCATGCCCGTTGGCACGCCTCCTCTCTCGAAGGCGAGTCCCGAACGATCACGGGGAGGGCTCTTGGTATTCAACCTCTTTATAACGAGACCAAGGCCTACTCCTTTCTTTCAATCCAATCGAATCCGCCCCTCGCCTCAAGTTCCAACACCCAAATCTCTAGATTCAGGCGCTTCGTACATTCGAGGATGTCCGACTCCGATCTGCAAGGCCGGTGGATGCCTTCCTCCGTCACGAAGAAGACGTGCTAAAGCTGAGAGACGCCCGGTATCTAACCGGCGAAATTTCGCACAGGCTGCCTGCCCAAGGGCAGGTTATTCCCACTCCCAAGCCTGGTGAGAGCGTGGTGTTCGTGCCTCACTTCCTTCGGGGGTTAGGCTTCCCGACGGACCCCTTCATGAGGGGGCTCATGTTTTATTATGGGCTGGAATTTCATGACTTGGATCCGGAGTCCATCCTCCACATCTCATCGTTCATTGTCATATGTGAAGCCTTCCTCCGCATTACCCCTCACTTTGGGTTGTGCCTCAAAACCTTCAAAGTGGAACCGAAGATGATCAAGGGGCAGCAGGCAGAGTGCGGAGGGGCTGTTATAAGCAAGAATGTTGACGCTCCATGGCCGGAGGGCTCTTTTCAAGAGGAGCTCAGTCTGTGGCAACAAGAGTGGTTTTATATCGCAGCTCCCAAGGGCACCAAGTGGGTGGTGCCACCTGCCTTTCGCTCGGGTCCTCCGCCGCGGCTGGCGTCATGGGTCAATAAAGGGCTTGACTGGGGGCCATCCAAGGACGCGCCCTTGTTGCAGGGCCGTATTCGAGACCTCCTAGAGAGAGAGAGAGAGAGAGAGAGAGAGAGAGATCTGGTCGTAGTAGCGCAGGTCATGCTGATTCGTCGCACCCTGCCCTGCAAACGTCGCCCCCTCCGCCTGTGGGAATTCAATCCGGAGGGACCACGAGCTCTCCAACATTTTATGGGCGTAACGCCCGTGGAGATGTACCAACTGTTCTTCGGATCACGAGCAATGTGTCCGGACTTGACCGAGGACGCAGGACTGAGCTGCAATCGCCCGGATACTCAAGTAAGTAGTCCTGTACCCAGACATGCTATTCGTATATCTATCATAAACTTGCCTTTAAAAGAGTTGTCCCTTGAATAGGAGTGGATAGCGAAAGCAAAATTGATCCGGTGTCCGGCCCCCCTCCCTGAGACCACGCCGGAACCTGTGTTAACCAGGATGCTGGAGGATGCGCCTTTTGAAGAAGGCGAAGGGGGGAACAAGGGAGCTACTGCCTCCGCGAAGGAGTTTATCAAGAAAGGAGGGATCGAGATCCCTCCCTCCAAGGGGAGAAGAGGACCGCTTCTGAAGATCCGGAGACCAAGGCCTCGAAGCTGGGGAAGAAATCCTCGCCAGAGGGTCTTGCGCCGGGAGATGCCCCGACCGCACTATTTCCCCAGGGAGATCAGCCCTCCAGCGAGCCGTAAGTAAAGATGGGCGGTATCTTAAAATGAGAGAAATCCCTGTTTTATTTCTGAAGATAACCGAAATTTTTCCTTGTAGTTTGGATCTCAGCCCTTCCCAGCAGAGCTCGCCCTCAGGGGATCTTGATCCGGAGATGATGGAGAGTGAAACGCCTCCGCCTGCCGTACTGTCATGCGAAGCGGACGACCCTGAGGTGCCGTCGCGGAGGGTTTCTCCGAATCCGGCGGGGCCCGAAGGCAGTCGTATGTCCCCTCAAAACCCTCCGCGTCCGGCCTTCGAAAAGGCCATCGGACGAGTCCGGCACCGACTGGTGTACAGTCGGAGGAGCTGAAAGATCTGCTCGGGCGAGCATCTATCTCGGAAGATCACCGTGCGCTAATGGGTACGGTGATTGAAAGGATTTCATCCGCTGAAAGCGGATTGCATGACACCGTCATAAGTTTACTGACGGGTTTTGAGGTACGCAAAATGATCGACCTTCTGACAGTTTTGCATATAGAAAGCGCCCTGTATAGATAGTAGCCCCTGAGACTCGGTGCGTTGTCAAAAATGACAGCGCGCCGAGGATCATAATCCCAGGTATAATATGCACTCTTCCTATGTAGGTGGCGAAGCGTCCGGTGGCAAGCCGGACTGATGAATTTGCCAAACTAAAGCGGCAACTTCACGTGGCGGATTCTGACATCGCGCTTGTCAATAAGCGGCTTGACGAGTCACAAGGTATGCAGCTTCCCCGCGGACACCCGGTAAGGTAGCTTAATGTCTGTGCCTTACAACATGTATGCTTGACGCAGATGGTGCCGCTGCCATGGAGAACCTTCAGGAGGAACTCGCCCGAGCCAAGGAGCAAGCCCGAAAAAGTGATGCGGCTGCCTTAAAAGCGGCCGAAGAGCTGAGAGCCGAACAGGCTGCTCACTGCCGAAGCAAGAAAGAAATGGCCGAGATGGCCTTAAAGTTGAAGAATGCTACCGACTGTTCCGAGCTTCTTAAAAAAGAAGGTCGAGCGGAGCAAGAGGACCTGAAAAAGGCCGCTACTAAGGCCAAGGATGCTTGCTCTGCAATGAGAGCTATGAAAGAGGAGCTACGTCAGGCCGAAGATATTGCGGCTGGAAAGCCTTTTTTGCTACGGAGGAAATTCACAGATCCCAAGTATGCTCAGTTGGGCCAGCTGTGGGGTGCGGAGGATGCTTATCTGGACTTGGCGGCGAGTGCCACAGACGCGGCCGAACACTTTCGAGGCCAAAAGGATCACGGAATGGAAGAGCTTTATTGGTCGCAGTTCCATAGTCCGGAGCATCCGCTTCCATTGACCGATCGTTTGGCCGAATGGGCTGAGCTAAATCGGTTGTCCGGACTTGCCATGAAGGATGTCGTGACTCATTTGTGGCCGAACAGGCCCGAGCCGAAGAGTTATTTTGGCTTGGTGCAGCAGTTCCTTGGTACGGTGCCACATATTGGTGCAATGAAGCGGTCAGCATGCGTAGAGGGTGCGCGGATGCCTCTTTCCCTTGTCAAGACATACTGGGCGGAGATGAAGGCCACCGATGTTGCATCCCAGGATTCAGACAGAAGCCGAGTACCTGCCGAGCACTATTTTGAGGAAGTCCTGCAGGGCGCTCGTTTAATAGAGACGCAGTGCTCGAAGGATATTATGTTCTAATGACATGTATGATTTGTGAAACAATGTTTCAATATAATATAAGGGCTTTTTATACTTGCGCATTCAAGTATTAAACTACCTCCTGTGCGGCCGTTAATGTATATGTGTATATAACTTGAAAGATGGTAGTCTTCGGCTTCAGCCCCCACGCACATAGTGCGGGGGTGTTTGCGAACAAGGTGCATTTTCACACTTAATCCAACGTCTTGGTCCTATAAAGGTGGGGCTACTATATAGCCCCTAGGGGCACCGCGCTCTCCCGAATTCGGGGCGCGTATGTGCCTGACCGGGAAACGGTCCTTCGTTAATGCGGAGGAATTCTAAACATTCCGGTGGGTTATCGAGTGGTTGACCAATCTCACACTATATCATAACAGTCAGTTTTCGGCTTTCTCTACTGAGGTGCTCACCAGGCTGAACCGGGGCACAATCACAGTGTTCTCCTGGTGCCGCGTTAGCCGATAGAACATAACGTAAGGCAGCAAACACAGGAGCCGGGCAAACCCAACATTTGACCAAAGACATGATTCGGAGCTGATACATATAAGGCCTAACTCGAGATGCAGAACACTCCCTAAGGTATTCGCGGCAGAACAATCCCCTAAGCCCCTGGTGTCCAAGTACGCGCAAAAAATTCTAACGCGGCCGATGCCAAAATGCCAACCTCCTCCTCGGTTATAGCAAGAAACCGGGGGATGTGTATCAACAAGAGACAGTAAAAAAGGTTTACGCAGGGTCTTAATCTGAAAAGAATCCTTGCAACGGGTCCCTACTGCACGTCTGTGCCTGTGTCTCCGTTGTGCCATATCCTGGACGGGTGTAGCACATTGTTCATCTGTAAAAGAGAAGAACTTAGTTGAAGAAAGGTCATGCGAAAAAATGTACTTTATATTAAATAAATGGAGTACGATTCAAAAAGCAAATAAAATTGAGCTTTATTGTCTCTTGTTGTACACGCATGCAGCCCCTTGTACGGGGGTGTGCGGCGAGTAGGCCTTTATATGTTTACGCCGGACTCGTCTAGCCGTGTCCGGGGTCCAAATGACCTGTTCAGGTGCTTGGTTTAGCGGAGCCGGATTAGTGTGTGACTGACCAGGCAGTCTCATGTTCTTGCATGCTCGAGTAACACTTGATACTTCCCTTTAATGAGATGATGCCGCGTGCACCGGGCATTTTAAGTGTAAGAGATGCATAATGCGGTATTGCGTTAAAGCGGGCGAAAGCTTCCCGTCCCAATAGTGCTTGATAACTACTTTTGAATGGGGCGATATGGAAGGTTAACTTTTTGCGGCGGAAGTTGTCGGATGAGCCGAACACAACTTCTAGCCGTAGGGAGCCCGTGCAATGGGAATATAGGCCTGGCATGACCACCTTGAAGGAGGTGTTGCTGTGGCGAATTTTGGTTGGGTCTATCCCTGTTTTGCGGATTGTGTCCTGATATAGCAGGTTTAGATCACTACCTCCGTCCATTAGGACATCTGTGAATTGGAGTCCGTCGATTATAGGATCTAATATCAGGGCAGTCCATCCTGTGTTCCGGATACGTCCGGAGTAATCCTGATGATCAAAGGTGATTGGTTTTGACAACCAATGTTGGGACTCCGCTGGGAAAGGCCATGCGGCGCGTATTTCTATGGGTGCCGCTCTGATTTTCCCTTTTGTCACTTGAAGTGAGTTTATTGTTTTGACTTCTTGTGGGAAATTCTTTTGTTTTCCACTGCTCTACTTTTGGGGTTTGTCATCGTCCTCGCTTGGTGTGTCGAGCCCCTTGTGTTCAGCATTGAGTTTTTCGGACTGCTTGAAGACCCAACAATCTCTGTGGGTATGGTTTGCAGGCTTCCCGGGGGTACTGTGGATTTGGCATATTTTGTCCAAGATTTTGTTTAAGTTGGATAGCTCGTGGCTGTTATCCGTGAGGGGCAGTTTTTTATGATTCTGCCGAGAGCTTTTGAATCCGGCATTGACTGTCGTGCTCTTCGGGCTGTTTCCCCTTGTCCGGTGCTGGTCCTTGCTGCGTTGTGGTTTCCCGTTTCCATCTCTGACTTTGGATGTACTTGGGTCGCTGGTACTACATCTTGCCAGCCAACTATCCTCTCCCGTGCAAAAGCAGGTCATGAGGCTTGTTAGTGCGGCCATTGCTTTTGGCTTTTCCTGGCCAAGCTGCCTGGCGAGCCATTCATCTCGGACATTGTGTTTGAAAGCTGCTAAGGCTTCCGCATCCGGACAGTCGACTATTTGGTTCTTTTTGCTGAGGAGCCTTTTCCAGAATTTGCGGGCTGACTCTCCGGGTTGTTGAGTTATGTGACATAAATCGTCTGCATCCGGAGGGCGGACATAATTCTCTTGGAAATTTGCCCGAAAAGCATCCTCGAGCTCTTCCCAACTTCCAATAGTATTTTTAGGGAGGATTTTAAGCCATTGCCATGCTGGCCCTTTGAGCTTGAGGGGTAAATATTTTATGGCATGGAGATCATCTCCTCTAGCCATGTGTATGTGGAGGATGTAATCCTCAATCCAGACTCCCGGGCCTGTTGCTCCGTCGTATGCCTCTATGTTTACTGGTTTAAATCCCGCTGGGAATTCGTGATCCAGCACCTCATCGGTGAAACATAGGGGGTGTGCGGCTCCCCTATATTTGGGTGTGCAGTGATGACCGGATATTTGGCATGTTGCATTGCTTAGAAGAGCTTGCTTTCTTGGCCCGTAGATGGACCTAACTAGGCCATCCTTTTGATGCGAATCCTTATGCGGATCGCGTGCCGGCTTGTGTGCGGTGCCGCTTGCCGCTCTATGCTTGTCATGTGGTCGTCCATCCGACCGGGCGGCCTCTTTGTTCTTTGATTGCGGGGGCTCTAAGGCCTCCTCATCGAATTCGGGCAGTAGTTTGCACTTCGGGTAGCTCTTTGTTTGGCGACTGTCGCTGTATCTGTCTGCAGTGTTGAGTACTTTGCTCCATCTGATTCTGAGTGCATCTTCCGCTGTTTTGAGCTTCCGCTTCTGCTTTTTTAGGCTACGCGCAGTGGCGACGGGCCTTTTGTGGAGGTTCTTCTGCTCCAACAACTTGTCCGGTGTGAGATCATCCAGACTGTTATCTTCGCTGGGGACGGATTGTTTATCCAAGTTGTCCTGTTCGGACGGTTGTTCAATGGCATGTTCGTCGTCCACCAGTTCGACCTGCTCTATGGCTTGGTCTGTATGGCCATCGTCTTTGTCGAGGTGGGACTTTGTGTGGCGCTTTCGTCGCTGTCTTGACTGCTTTTCGAGGGATTTATCCTTTGTAGCGTCCCGTTGTTCCTCGTCGTCACTTCCTTTAGGTGTATCCACCATGTATACATCGTGAGATGGGGTGGCTGTCCAGTACCCTTTAGGCGCTAGTTCTTGGTTGTCTCCTGCATCGTCGTCCATACCGTCGATGTCTTCAGAGTCGAAGTCGAGCATGTCGGTTAAATCATCGACAGTGGCTACAAAGTGGGTGGTGGGTGGGCGTTGGATTTCTTCGTCGTCCGCATCCCAGCCTTCCTGATCATAGTCCGGCCAGGGCTCTCCTGATAAAGAGAGAGACTTTAGTGAATTCAGGATGTCGCCAAAGGGTGAGTGCTGAAAGATGTCCGCGGCAGTGAACTACATAACCGGCACCCAATCGGATTTGATTGGCAGGGGCGCGGGAGGTTCGACGTCCGGAGAGGAGTCCGGCACCTCAGAGTCACGGGCTTTGCAAAGGACAGGGATGGTGTTCGGCTCGATCACCGTAGAGATCGTAGCCCCCGAGGCGGTGTCCAGCCACTCGTCCTCGATCGGCGAAGTCGGCTCCGAGCTAAGGGTCAGAGCGGACGCTGGTGCGGCCTCCAATGCACTGTTCGGCGGCAGAGCTAGATCATACCCATCGAGACAGTGCGGCACGCTTGGGTGTGGCTCGAATCCGTCGAAGATCAAGTCTCCGTGGATGTCAGCCGTGTAGTTCAAACTCCCAAATCTGACCTGATAGCCAGGGGCGTAGCTTTCGATCTGCTCCAGACGGCCAAGTGAATTGGCCCGCAGTGCAAAGCCGCCGAATACGAAGATCTGTCCAGGGAGAAAAGTCTCACCCTGGACCGCGTTGTTGTTGATGATCGAAGGAGCCATCAGGCCTAAAGGTGATGACAGAGAGGAACTCTCAATGAAAGCTCCAATGTCGGTGTCAAAACCGGCGGATCTCGGGTAGGGGGTCCCGAACTGTGCGTCTAGGCGGATGGTAACAAGAGACAAGGGACACGATGTTTTTACCCAGGTTCGGGCCCTCTCGATGGAGGTAAAACCCTACTCCTGCTTGATTAATATTGATGATATGGGTAGTACAAGAGTAGATCTACCACGAGATCAAAGAGGCTAAGCCCTAGAAGCTAGCCTATGGTATGATTGTTGTTCGTCCTACGGACTAAAACCCTCCGGTTTATATAGATACCGGAGAGGGTTAGGGTTACACAGAGTCGGTTACAATGGTAGGAGATCTACATATCCGTATCGCCAAGCTTGCCTTCCACGCCAAGGAAAGTCCCATCCAGACACGGGACGAAGTCTTCAATCTTGTATCTTCACAGTCCAGGAGTCCGGCCAATGATGATAGTTTGGCTATCCGGACACCCCCTAATCCGGGACTCCCTCACCGACCATCATGGCCAGAGCATAGCGAGTAGGATTCTATTGGCCTCGAGCAAACGAAATGGTGAAGGATATAGTCGACAAGTGTGCAGGCTGCCAGTTCTACTCCAACATGTCCCACAAACCTGCGTCTGCCTTGAAGACTATTCCACTCGTCTGGCCATTTGCAGTCTAGGGGTTGGATATGGTAGGGCCCTTCAAGACCGGTACGAGTGGTTTCACCCATTTGCTTGTAGTAGTCGACAAATTCACCAAGTGGATCGAAGGTAGACCCATCAAGAACCTCAGTGCAAGCACCGCTGTCAGTATCTTCAAGGAGTTGATATTCAGATATGGAGTTCCCCATAGCATTATCACGGATAATGGCACCAACTTTGACTCTAACAAGTTTAAGGCGTTCTGCGCAACCCAAGGCACTTGGGTCACTACGCTTCAGTCGCACACCCTCAGTCGAACGGACAAGCTAAAAGGGAGAATGGTTTGATCCTCCAAGGTTTAAAACCCCGCCTAATGCATGACCTCAAGCATGCTGTTGGAGCCAGTGTAACCGAGTTGCTGTCCGTCTTGTGGGGGCTGAGAACAACGCTGAATCGGCCGACTGTCCGAACTCCTTTCTTGTTGGTGTACGGTGCCGAGGTTGTACTTCCGAGTGATATGCTGCATAATGCCCCCCGAGTGGAACTATTCATAGAAGCTAAAGCAGAGCAAGCACGAGAAGACGCCGTTGATATCCTGGAAGAAGAGCGCGAGATGTCTTTGATCCGGTCAACCATCTACCAGCAAGATCTGCGTCGACTCCATGCCCGAAACATCAGAGGGTGAGCGTTCCAAGAACGAGACCTGGTACTCCGAGTGGATCAGAAACGGCCCCACAAGCTTGCTCCGGCCTGGGTAGGCCCCTTCATCATCACAAAGGTGCTTCACAATGGATCCTACCACATCTACAACATAGCCAAGAAGATGGACGGACCACGTGCGTGGAACGCAGAGCTGCTCTGCCACTTCTACACATAGATCACTTGACCTGACGAGTTGTAATAAAAGTGTTCCAGTTTGCTTCCCAAAGACAAAATTTTTTTCTTCAGTATCATAATGATCAGTTCCCCGGAAGCATACGTGTCTAAAATCCCCCAGTGGGTGGCTTAGCTGCGAATCTGATTCGCCTAAGTTAAAAAACATTTCCAAGTGGAGAGCAATCTTCCCACTCGGGGGCTTAGCTGCGACCCGGTAATCACCTATGTTAAAAAACATTTCTGAGTGGAGAGCAATCCTCCCACTCCGGGGCTTAACTGCAATCCCGTAATCGCCTAAGTTAAAAACATTCTGAGTGGAGAGCAACCCTCCCACTCGGGGACTTAGCTGCGACCCCGTAATCGCCTAAGTTACAAAACATTCTGAGTGGAGAGCAATCCTCCCACTCGGGAGCTTAGCTGTGACCCCGTAATTTCCTAAGTTAAAAAACATTCCGAGTGGAGAGCAACCTCCCACTCAGGGACTTAGCTGCGACCCCGTAATCGCCTAAGTTAAAAACATTCCGAGTGGAGAGCAACCCTCCCACTCGGGGACTTAGCTGCGACCCCGTAATCGCCTAAGTTAAAAAACATTCCGAGTGGAGAGAAATCCACCCACTCGGGGGCTTAGCTACGACCCCATAATCGCCTAAGTTCAAAAACTTTCCGAGTGGAGAGCAACCCTTCCACTCAAGGTCTTATTTGCGACCCCGTAATTGCCTAAGTCGCTAAAGATCCCCTAAGCTAAAACACAAGTACAATGTGTGCTCCGTCTCTATCCGCAGGGACGACAAGGTGTCGATTGAACACCATGTCTGAACTACGCCACAAGTATAATGTGCGTTCCATCCCTATCCGCGGGGACGACGAAGTTTCGATTGAACACCACGTCTGAGCTACGCAACAAGTACAATGTGTGTTCCATCCTGATCCGCAGGGACGACGAGGTGTATATTGAACGCCACGTCTGAGCTACACCCCAAGTACAATGTGCGTTCCATCCCTATCCACAGGGACGACGAGGTGTCGACCAGGCACGACGTCAAAGACAAATCGGTTCAGAATCGAAAGCAGCAAGAGCGAGAACAAGAGCCAAGATATCCAAAGAAAACCAAGTTCGGATAAATCCCTCAAAAGTTTAGAACCACGATGGGCGGAAGTGCTCAGGCATCAAGCCTGATAGAGTTTAACGGTTACATAAACACTCGGCATCCCGAGGCAAATAAAGGGTGGAGGACAATGTTTGTTCACTCGGTAGGAGGAGGACTCGCTGGCTCGACGAAGCTGTCGAGGTCGATGCTGTCTGTGTTGGGGAACATTGCAGAAAATAAATTTTTTCTACGCTTCACCAAGATCAATCTATGAGTTCATCTACCAACGAGAGCGACGAGTGCATCTACATACCCTTGTAGATCGCGAGCGGACGCGTTCAAGAGAACGGGGTTGAGGGAGTCGTACTCGTCATGATCCAAATCACGGATGATCCTAGTGCTGAACGGACAGCACCTCCGCGTTCAACACACGTACGGTTGGGAATACGTCTCCTTATTCTTGATCCAGCAAGGGGGAAGGAGAGGTTGATGAAGATCCAGCAGCACGACAGCGTGGTGGTGGATGCAGCAGCGATCTCGGCAGGGCTTTGCCAAGCCTACAAGAGGGAGAGGTGTAACAGAGGGAGAGGGAGGCGCCAAGAGCATGGGTGCGGCTGCCCTCCCTCCCCCCTCTTTATATAGGGCCCCAAGGGGGGGCGGCCCTAGGAGATGCAATCTCCAAGGGGGGCGGCGGCCAAGGGGGTGGCTTGCCCCCCAAGCCAAGTGGAGGTGCCCCCACCCCTAGGGTTTCCAACCCTAGGCGCAGGGGGGGCCCAAGGGGGGGGGCACCAGCCCACCAGGGGCTGGTTCCCCTCCCACTTCAGCCCTCGGGGCCCTCCGGGATAGGTGGCCCCACCTGGTGGAATCCCGGGACCCTTCCGGTGGTCCCGGTACAATACTCGTGACCCCCCAAACTTTCCCGATGGCCGAAACCTAACTTCCTATATATAATTATTCACCTCCGGACCATTCCGGAACTCCTCATGACGTCCGGGATCTCATCCGGGACTCCGAACAACTTTCGGGTTACTGCATAATAATATCTCTACAACCCTAGCGTCACCGAACCTTAAGTGTGTAGACTCTACGGGTTCGGGAGACACGCAGACATGACCGAGACGACTCTCCGGTCAATAACCAACAGCGGGATCTAGATACCCATGTTGCTTCCCACATGCTCCTCGATGATCTCATCGGATGAACCACGATGTCAAGGATTCAAGCAACCTCGTATACAATTCCCTTTGTCAATCGGTACGTTACTTGCCCGAGATTCGATCGTCGGTATCCCAATACCTCGTTTAATCTCGTTACCGGTAAGTCACTTTACTCATACCGTAATGCATGATCCGTGACCAGACACTTGGTCACTGAGGGAGTCCTGGACTAGGGGGTGTCCGGATAGCCGAACTATCATCATCAGCCGGACTCCAAGACAATGAAGATACAAGATTGAAGACTTCGTCCCATGTCCGGATGGGACTTTCCTTGGCGTAGAAGGCAAGCTTGGCGATACGGATATATAGATCTCCTACCATTGTAACCGACTCTATGTAACCCTAGCCCTCTCAGGTGTCTATATAAATCGGATGGTTTTAGTCCGTAGGACAACAACAATAACAACAATCATACCATAGGCTAGCTTCTAGGGTTTAGCCTCCTTGATCTCGTGGTAGATCTACACTTGTAATACCCACATCATCAATATCAATCAAGCAGGACGTAGGGTTTTACCTCCATCAAGAGGGCCCGAACCTGGGTAAAACATCGTGTCCCTTGTCTCCTATTACCATCCGCCTAGACGCACAGTTCGGGACCCCCTACCCGAGATCTGCCGGTTTTGACACCGACATTGGTGCTTTCATTGAGAGTTCCTCTGTGTTGTCACCGATAGGCTCGATGGCTCCTTCGATCCAGGGTGAGACTTTTCTCCCCAGACAGATCTTCGTATTCAGCGGCTTTGCACTGCGGGCCAATTCGGTTGGCCATCTGGAGCAGATCGGAAGCTACGCCCCTGGCCGTCAGGTCAGATTTGGAAGTCTTAACTTCATGGCTGACATCCGCGGAGACTTGATCTTCAACGGATTCGAGCCACAGCCGAGCGCGCCGCACTGTCACGATGGGCATGATTTAGCTCTCCCGCTGGACAGTGCCCTGGAGGCTGCACACGAAACTGCTCCGACCCTCGAATCGGAGCCGACTGCGCAAATCGAGGACGGATGGTTAGACACCGCCTCAGGGGCTGCAGCCTCTACGATGATAGGGCCGAATACTGACTTTGTCCCTTCTAAAGCTCGTGACTCCAAGGTGCCGGACTCCGAACCTCCCGCGCCCCAGCAATCGAATCCGATTGGGCGCCGATCATGGAGTTCACCGCCGCGGACATCTTTCAACACTCACCTTTTGGCGACATTCTGAGCTTGCTAAAATATCTCTCGTTATCAGGAGAGCCCTGGCCAGACTGCGGTCAGGACAGTTGGGATGCGGACGACGAAAAAATTCAAGACCCACCCACCACCCACTTAGTAGCCGCTGTCGATGATCTAACCGACATGCTAGACTTCGACTCCGAAGACATCGACGGTATGGACAACGATGCCGGAGACGACCAAGAACCAGCGCCTACTAGGCACTGGAAAGCAACCTCGTCATACGACATATACATGGTGGATATCCCAAAGGATGGGAATGGCGAAGGAACAGCGGAGGAAGACCCCTCCAAGAAACAGCCCAAGCGCCGGCGCCAGCGGCGCCGCTCTAAATCCCGCCACAGCAAGAATGGCGATTCCGGCACCGGAGATAATAATACCCCAGACAGTGCCGAAGACAACCCCTCCAGCAAGATTCAGCGCAGGAGGACGGAGATGCCAGCCCTCACAAGAGGGTGGCAGACGAAGAGGTAGAGGAAGATAGTTACATGCCTCCCTTTGGAGACGACGCAAGCCTCGACAACGACGAATTTGTCGTGCCTGAGGATCTCGTCGAACAAGAGCGTTTCAAACACAGGCTTATGGCCACGACAAACAGCCTCAAGAAAAAGTAGCAACAGCTTAGAGTTGATCAGGATCTGCTAGCCGACAGATGGACGGAAGTCCTGACGGCCGAAGAGCATGAGCTCGAACGCCCCTCCAAAAGCTACCCCAAACGCAAGTTGCCCCCCCCCCCGATTAGAGGAGGAGGCATATAAACCTTCATCACCAGAGCACAATACGGCTGACCGGACACCTCGTGGCCGTGACAGAGAGGCCTCTAGGCCCTTCACTAGAACCGTATCCCGGCATCGCTCGAACATCATAAGGCCACAGGGGAATGCTCCGGAATTGCAAGATATATTGGAGGATAAGGCAAGACGATCAAGATCGATCTACGGATCGCGTGGGCGCCCCATGATACGTGACGACAACCGTCGCGCCGGACACAGTAAGTCGCGCCGGGCCGAACACAATAGACAAAGCTCGTTGGAGCTTTGTCGCGATATAGCCCAATACAGAGGCGCCGCACACCCACTATGCTCCACAAACGAAGTAATGGATCATCAAATCCCCGAAGGGTTTAAACCCATGAATATCGAATCCTATGATGGCACAACAGACCCCGCAGTTTGGATCGAAGGCTATCTCCTTCATATCCACATGGCCTACGGTGACGATCTTCACGCCATCAAATACCTCCCACTCAAGCTTAAAGGACCAGCTCGGCAATGGCTTAACAGCTTGCCAGCAGAATCAATTGGATGTTGGGAGGACCTGGAAGCCGCATTCCTTGATAACTTCTAGGGCACGTATGTGCGACCACCAGACGCTGACGACCTAAGCCACATAATTCAGCAGCCAGACGAATCGGCCAGACAATTCTGGACATGGTTCTTAACTAAGAAAAATCAAATCGTTGACTGTCCGGATGCGGAGGCCCTCGCAGCCTTCAAACATAACATCCGCGACGAGTGGCTTGCCCGACACCTGGGACAGGAAAAGCCGAAATCCATGGCAGCCCTCACATCACTCATGACCCGCTTTTGCGCGGGAGAGGACAGCTGGCTAGCTCGCAGCAACAACCTCAGCAAAAATTCCGGCAGTCCGGATACCAAGTGTAACATCCCAAATTTTCAATTTGGAATGTTATAGATAGATCATCATTGCGTATCATATTTTGTTGCATTGTTGGCTCGATCCTAGAAATTCTACACAACTCAAGGACCCATGGAGAGAGTTGGGGATTTCGTTATTTTCATATTTGGCTTTTTCTCAAATTTTGAAAATAGGATCGTTTGATTTTATTTATTTTATCTTCAATTATTTCTACTACCAAAATTTCAGAGAGGGAATAAAATGACTTTCCCAAAATAAATAAATGATGAGGAATTAATAAAAAAATGAAATAAGATTTATTTTGGAGTTTTTCGCCTTTTATTTGAATTTAGGAAAAATGCGCGTTTTACAAAATTGCATTTAGGCCCGAAATAAATATTCATCTTGTCCGGCTTGAGTTTAGAAGCCTGGGAAAATCTATTTTGGGATTTTTGGAGTCCGTTTAGTATTTCTTTTTGTTTTTCTTCCGCGCGGAATTATTTTAAAAAAACGCGTCACCGACCTACGGGCCGTGCCTGAGCGGGACTCCGCTCGGGGGGCACTATATATAGCGCCGCCCCGGCGCCCGAGGCCCAGCTGCCCCGACCCCGCCAGCCCGCGCCGCCGCCAGCCCACGCCGCCGCTGCCGGCCCACACCGCCAAACCCTAACCCTAGTCGCGCCGCCGCCAGATCCGCCGCCGCCGCCCGCCGCCGCCAGCCGCCATCGCCGGACCCCACCGACCCCGCTGCCGCACGCTCACCGACGTTCGCCGCCGCCTCGTTTTTCCGTGCCGGTTTTTTTAGAAAACCGAGCGGTTTTCCGTCGGTTTATTTTCGGTTTTTTTAGTTTTGTTTTTTTTTCGTTAGATCGGTTTCATTTTCGGTTTAGTTTAATTAGCGAGCGTTCACTCGTTTGTTCGTTTTAACGAACGTGTTCGTCAGATTAGTTTAGTTAACAAACATTCGTTCGTTAATCCGTTCGTCGTTTTTTTCTTTTTCTCGGATTTAACCCACGATTTTTCTGATCGCGATTCCTGATCCGATTTTCGTTTTAGTATAACTTTTCGCTCGTTTATCGAAATCAGGCGATTCAAGCGCCTGGAGTTTCGTCTCGAAACCCTCTTTCGGAATAATCTACTTAAATAAGTTTTTGCTTCTGTAAAATTTGACTTAGATCCAGATTAGTAAAACGAAGTTGTTTTCTTTCGCCGTTTGACTTTCGTTGCTTTGTTTGATTTGTTTCTTTTGCAAACCGGAGTTCTTAAGTTGAACCTTCTGGTTAGATCTTTTATTCGAGTTTTACCTGTGCATTAGAAGAGTACTTATTGTATGCTTGTTTGTTTGTCTGCGATAGAATACCCGGAGTGCGCCGCCTGTTACTTCTAGTCTCTAGGTCTCGCGGATCATCAGCAAGGCAAGTAACACTTTGATCATACCTTTTCTACTACCCAGTTTTATGCATTAGATCAATCCTCAAACATTGCATGATTAGGATCTAATTAAATTGTGGGATGGGAAGTAGATGAGGTAGTACCTATTACCTGTTTTATTGTCAAACCTTTGGGAGTTACTTCTACGTTTGCTTATTATGCCATGCTATGCTAGTAGACGTGGATTGGGTGAGTGAATTTCCCAGATGTGAGATTGTTAAATTAATGGTTTATTTAAGGTGGCAATTTAAATACACATCTGGGTGGATTGAGGCACCTGGTTTCTATCAGGACTTGCCTGTATTTCTTCGGACTGCCACCCAGGCTCAAAGGGATCATGAGATTATTCAAACTAGAAACTTCCGTGTGCAGCCACATGCTATTATGGGCTCTAGCATAGTTGACTAAGTTGTGCGTACTCTTACGGGGTGGACTAGCAGATGTAGGGGATGTAGGTTGGTACGGTCTACCCCTATGTAAGGTGCAAGTGCTTCTGAAAGACTATGTCTCGGTCATCCATTTCTCAAACACCATGTAGTGCGAGAAACCAAACGGAGGCGGTCGAGTCATGTGGGGAAAAGTGCGCAAACCTCTGCAGAGTGTATAAACTAATCATGGTTAGTCGTGTCCCCGGTTATGGACATCTTGAGTATCTAGTACCTGGATATCATGTGAATCTCATCATGTTACTTCTAAATTAATATTGTTGGGTTTTAATGAGTATTTTTAATTGGGATTGAGAATGTTGTCAACCATTCTCAATGTTTAACAACCACCATGATAGTTAAATAAATTTATTCCTTTGCAGTAGGGAAAAATTGGCTTTATGCAAAACTGTAACCATAGAGCTTTACCACCAGCCAAATATGCATGTAGTACAGCTTATTCCAAGTTATTCTCTATGTGTTACTTTGCCAGCATATTCCATGTGCTGACCCGTTTTCGGGCTGCAACGTTTCATGTTGCAGACTTTTCAGACAACGAGTAAGATGCCTTTAGGTCGTGGTTCTATACTCAGTGATGCCGTTGGAGTTGATGGACTCGCTTATCTTCCAAGCCTTCCGCTGTTATCGTTTTAGATGGCGTTAAGCCATATTTATTTCAATAAGTTCTCTTTTGAGACATTCGATGTAATAAGTGTGTGATTGCTACTCTGTTATAAATCCTCCAAGTACTGTGTGGTGTCAGCATTACTGATCCAGGGATGACACTGAGCACAGAGAGCAGACCGTTCAAGCCCTAGATCACTACTCTTTCTTCTCATTTCTGACTCCTCATCTTCTCTATTCTTTAGGATGGCGGGTGCAAGGAAGCCACTAGATGAAATTCACCTTTGGAATATCACTTGAAGGAAGCCACTAGATACTTGAACATAGGAGTACCAAGCTTCACTGGGACTTTCAACGCCACTTTACCCGAAGAGGAGTGCTGGAGGATTCAAGTCTACATTCCAGGAAGGACGTTTGCACTAGTCACGGAGCCAATAGAGTTTACCTTTGATGTACCAACATGGAGCCTAGGAAAAAGCATGGCAGCTCACATCGCCATGGGACGAATTGGAGAAGTTTACCACAACGATCTCAAGAATACTATCTACCAGATTTGTGGGCGCCGAGATGAGCATTGGGAGATGATCACCACCAGGAAGGACAGATCAATCGCAACTTATATTCAGGAGTTAAACCAACACATCCGAAGCCAGGAGAATCAGATGTGCGCAGATATGGAGGAACTACAGAAGGCTATGACCAGGATCAAGGAGCTAGAAGCAGAACTCAAGGCTACACATAAAGACTATATGGAAGAAATCGTCGCTCTAGTAAGACAGAACGGTGACCTTAAGGAGAAGATTGGAGTATTCATGGGAGGATCAGCACCCAGAGGAGAGGAGGATGAACCTACTTGTCCAGATAATTATATCAGCATCGACGACACCGATTCGGATCCTGACGAGAGCGATGACGACTACGTTGATGAAGCTGGAGCAGGTATCATGGAATCTGCATCGGAGCAGTTTTTCTAGTTAACCACCATAACAGTAGTAGAATTTTCCACCATTTAATTAGTTTTAGTCCAAGCACTTTTGTAACGATAGTTAGACCGTTGTATGCCCTTGTTTGAATTGATTGGAATGATATTGTCTGCTTTTGTCTCATGGGTAGTGTTATCTCACTAGACCTCATTCTATACTTAACTCTCCCTTTAAACCCTCAGATGCCTCCGAGACGCGACCCCGAGTTTGTTTTCCCGCCAAAGATCACCCAGTTGATTCAGCAGCAGAATACCTTGATTCAAACATTGGTACAGAACAAAGGCAACAACAACAACCCACCACCACCACCACCTGTTGACCATCTAGCACGTTTCTTAAGGTTGAATCCGCCGGTGTTTTCCAGTAGCACCGAGCCGATAGTAGCAGATGATTGGCTCCGTAAGATAGGGAGGGAGTTGACCACTGCAGGATGCACAGATGGAGAAAAGGTGAAGTTTGCCGCACATCAACTTGACGGACCCGCAGCAGCATGGTGGGAGAATTTTACAGCCACTTACCCTGTAGACACTGTCACATGGAATCAGTTTCAGCAAGCTTTTCGTACTGCCCATGTTTCAGCAGGAGCTATGGCCATGAAGAAGCGTGACTTTCGCAACTTACGCCAAGCAGGATGGACAGTTGGCCAGTATGTGGATGATTTTAGTAAGCTAGCACGTTATGCCCCAGATGACGTTGCTACGGATGCAGCTAAGGAGGAGAAGTTTCTAGAAGGACTGAATGATGAGCTGAGCATGCAGTTGATGGTAGCCACTTTCAATAACTACCAGAAGTTAGTAGATCGTGCTCTTATGATTGAGGGGAAGCAGCAGCAAATTGATAATCGTAAGAGGAAGTATGCACAGAGGAAGTACAATTCTGGAGCTCAGCAGAAGCCACGCTTTACTCCAAAGTCAGGAGGACATTTTCAGCATACTCACGGAGGAGGCATCTCGCACAATCATAATGGCACAAAGAATGGAAACATGAATGGAGGAAGCAATGGACAAAGCTGCACCAACCCGTCAACACCATCCAAGGCAGACCTGAGCCATATCACTTGTTATAAGTGCCGTAAGACTGGGCATTATGCAAATGATTGCCCAGAAGCCCAAAATGGAAATGGCAATGGAAGCTCAGGAAAGAAGCCGAACCCTTTCAACAGGGGGCAATTGAACCACGTTACCGTGGAGGAGGTTGAAGCTCAGCCAGACGCAGTAATAGGTAAGTTTTTGGTTAAGACATTTACTACAGTTGTTCTTTTCGATACTGGTGTTTCGCATTCATACATATCAAGGGGATTTGTGGATAAATATAAACTACCGACCAAGCACTTAGGTCACCCATTCTAGTAACCTCACCCGGAGCAGAGTATACGACTAGTATATGGTGTGATCGACTGCCATTAAGGATTGGACACCATGTATTTCCGTCGGACCTAATAGTTTTGGAATCGCAAGGTTTGGATGTGATATTAGGCATGGATTGGTTATCGAAGTATGGAATGAATATAGATTGCGCCAGTAAGTCAATTTTGCTTACCACCCCTGAAGGAACAAGAATCAAGTATGTATCACGGCATGAGCCGAGAAGAGCACAAGTAAATTCCTTATCAGGAGTTGTGTAGGAGGAAGTACCAGTGGTAAGGGATTTCCCCGATGTATTTCCAGAAGAGTTGCCCGGCATGCCACCGGATAGAGACATTGAGTTCTTAATTGAACTACTGCCAGGCATTGGGCCTATATCCAAGAGACCGTACAGGATGCCAGCCCAAGACTTGGAGGAAATCAAGAAGCAGATTAAGGAGTTGTTGGATAAAGGTTTTATTCGCCCAAGTTCTTCGCCTTGGGGATCGCCAGTACTTCTGGTGGAAAAGAAGGATGGATCGTTAAGAATGGTTGTTGATTATCGCGGATTGAATGAAGTAACAATCAAGAACAAGTACCCACTACCAACGATCAATGATCTGTTTGATCGGTTGCAAGGAGCTAAGGTGTTTTCCAAGATCGATTTGCAATCAGGATACCATCACTTGAAGATTCGGGAGCAAGATATACCGAAAACGGCTTTTACCACCAGGTACGGGTTGTATGAGTATACCGTTATGTCATTTGGTCTGACTAACGCCCCAGCCTATTTTATGAACATGATGAACAAGGTGTTTATGGAGTTTTTGGATAAGTTCGTCGTGGTGTTCATTGATGATATTTTGGTGTACTCAAAGAATGAAGAGGAACATAAGGAGCACTTGCGTTAGGTACTCGAGAAGCTCAGAGAACATCAGCTATACGCCAAGTTCAGCAAGTGTGAGTTTTGGTTGAAGGAAGTTGGATTTCTCGGACATGTTATATCCATAGAAGGTATCGCAGTAGACCCCACTAAAGTTGTCACTGTGACTAACTGGGAAGCACCAACAACAGTTGGAGAGATCGGGAGTTTCCTTGGGCTCGCAGGATACTACCGGAGATTCATTGAGAATTTCTCGAAGATTGCGAAGCCTATGACCAAATTGCTGAAGAAGGATACTAAGTTCATTTGGACTGAGGAGTGTGAGGCTAGTTTCCAAGAGTTGAAGCAACGTTTGGTTACCTCACCAGTATTGATTCTGCCAGATCAGACCAAGGATTATGAAGTGTATTGCGACGCTTCACGTAGAGGACTTGGAGCAGTGCTTATGCAAGAGGGAAGAGTTGTTTCGTATGCTTCACGATAGCTTAAGCCCCATGAGTTGAATTATGCTACTCATGATTTGGATTTAGCAGCCGTAGTGCACGCACTGAAAACATGGAGACATTTTCTCATTGGAAATCATTGTGAGGTGTACACGGATCACAAGAGTTTGAAGTACATCTTCACGCAGAAGGAGTTAAATCTCAGGCAGAGGAGATGGTTGGAGCTTATTAAGGATTATGATATGAGATTGCATTATCACCCCGGGAAGGCTAACGTTGTAGCAGACGCGTTGAGCCGCAAGAGCCATGTCAATACTCTAATGGTGGGAGAAATACCCAAGGAGTTAGCCGAGGATCTTCGAGAGCTATGTTTGGAAATAGTTCCGAGACGCTATGTAGCAGCATTGGAGATTCAGTCTACTTTGATGTATAAAATTAGAGAAGCTCAAAATACAGATAAGGAAGTTGCTTCCATTAAGGAACGGATGAGCAAGGGAAAGGCTGAAGGATTTCGTGAGGATGAGCACGATACCTTATGGTTTGAGGACCGTGTTTATGTGCCAAATAATCCGGAGATCAGGAAGTTGATTCTGCAAGAGGCACATGATTCACCATACTCGATTCACCCCGGAAATACAAAGATGTATTTGGATTTGAAGGAAACTTTCTGGTGGACCGGAATGAAGAAGGATATTGCAGAGTATGTAGCAGTTTGTGATGTATGTCATTGGGTGAAGGCAGAACATAAGAAGCCAGCGGGATTGTTACAGCCATTGCCTATACCCAAATGGAAGTGGGATAAAATAGGCATGGATTTCATCACGGGATTGCCCAGGACTCGTTCAGGCTGTGACTCAATTTGGGTTGTAGTCGATCGTTTGACGAAGGTAGCTCATTTCATCCCAGTAAAGACTACCTACAGCAGTGCCAAATTGGCTAAGATATACATGACGAGGATGGTATGTTTGCATGGAGTTCCGAGGAGTATCGTATCAGATAGAGGAACCCAATTCACCTCAAAGTTCTGGAAGCAGTTGCACGAAACATTGGGAACCAGGCTGGAATTTAGCACAGCTTTCCATCCACAGACAGATGGACAGACCGAGAGAGTCAATCAGATTTTGGAGGATATGCTTAGAGCTTGCGTTTTGGATTATGGATCAAGTTGGGATGAAAACTTGCCATACACAGAGTTTTCTTACAACAATAGTTACCAATCCAGTTTGAAGATGGCCCCTTTCGAAGCCTTGTACAGAAGGAGGTGCAGAACCCCGTTGTTGTGGGATGAGGTTGGAGACCGCCAGTTGTTTGGACCAGATTTGATTAAGGAGTCTGAACAGAAAGTAAAGTTGATTCGCGACAGGCTCAAGGTAGCTCAGTCAAGGCAGAAGAGCTATGCAGATTCAAAACGCAAGGGGACAGAATATGAAGTCGGGGACAGAGTTTATCTTCGAGTATCTCCACTTCGAGGAGTTAAGCGTTTTGGAGTTAAAGGAAAGTTAGCGCCACATTTTGTGGGGCCATACAAGGTTTTGGAATGCATGGGAGAAGTAGCATACAAGTTGGAATTACCTGAGGGATTGTCAGGAGTTCACGATGTGTTCCATGTTTCACAGTTGAAGAAGTGTCACGCAGAGATGGCTGATATACCACTGAGAGATACTGTGCCACTGGAAACGATTCAGTTGAAAGAAGATTTGACCTGTGAAGAGAAACCAGTTAAGATTCTGTAGTATGCCAGCAGAGATACCCGTAGTAAGGTTATCAAGTTTTGCAAAGTTCAGTGGAGCCACCACACCGAGGAGGAAGCCACCTGGGAACGAGAGGAAGATCTACTCAAGGACCACCTCACCTATTTGCTAGCCAACCCGAATCTCGAGGGCGAGATTCATCTTAAGGGGGGTAGGTTTGTAACATCCCAAATTTTCAATTTGGAATTTTATACATAGATCATCATTGCATATCATATTTTGTTGCATTGTTGGCTCGATCCTAGAAATTCTACACAACTCAAGGACCCATGGAGAGAGTTGGGGATTTCGTTATTTTCATATTTGGGTTTTTCTCAAATTTTGAAAATAGGATCGTTTGATTTTATTTATTTTATCTTCAATTATTTCTACTACCAAAATTTCAGAGAGGGAATAAAATGACTTTCCCAAAATAAAGAAATGATGAGGATTTAATAAAAAATCAAATAAGATTTATTTAGGAGTTTTTCGCCTTTTATTTGTAGGAAAAATGCGCGTTTTAGAAAATTTCATTTAGGCCCCAAATAAATGTTCATCTTGTCCGGCTTGATTTTAGAAGCCGGGGAAATTTTATTTCGGGATTTTTGGAGTCCTTTTAGTATTTGTTTTTATTTTTCTTCTGCGCGGAATTATTTAAAAAAAACGCGTAACCGACCTACGGGTCGTGCCCGAGCGGGACTCCGCTCGGGGGGCACTATATATAGCGCCGCCCCGGCGCCCGAGGCCCAGCCGCCTCGACCCCGCCAGCCCGCGCCTCCGCCAGCCCACGCCACCGCCGCCGGCCCACACCGCCAAACCCTAACCCTAGCCGCGCCGCCGCTAGATCCGTCGCCGCCGCCCGCCGCCGCCGCCAGCCGCCGTCACCGGACCCCGCCGCCGCACGCTCGCCGAGGTTCGCTGCCGCCTCATTTTTCCATGCCGGTTTTTTTAGAAAACCGAGCGGTTTTCCG
>NC_057795.1:698660857-698661793 GCF_018294505.1 Triticum aestivum | reverse complement strand
TTACTCATTGTTTTGGGGTCCCCGAGCGATTTCCATGGTTGTCGAACCCCAAGGTGTGCTTACGTGTTGGTCGTCAAGACTCGCAGTTTGGGCCGATTCTGGCCCATTTCTTGGACTATTACTCAGTTTTGGAGTCCCGAAGTGATTTCCACGATAGATGAACCCAGGGTCCGTTTAGGTGTCTGTCATCAACGCCGCAGTTTATGTCCATTCTGACATATTTCGTGGACTATTACTCACTGTTTTGCGGTTCCATAGCGATTTCCATGTCTGTCGAACCCCAAGGTGTGCTTACGTGTTGGTCGCCAAGACGCACAATTTCACCCGATTTGGCCCGTTTCTTGGACTACTACTCATTTTTGGAGTCACGTAGTGATTTCCACGGTTGACGATTCCTTGGGTGTGTTTACGTGTCTGTCATGAACACTCCCATCTTTGGTCGATTTTGGTCTGTGTCATGCACTATTACTCAGCGTTTTGGGGCCCAGAGCGATTTCCACGATTCACGATCCTAGGGTGCATTTACGTGTTTGTCACCAACACTCAAAGTTTTGGCCAATTCTGACTTGTTTCGTGGAGTATGACTCACCGTTTTGGGGTCCCAAAGCGATTTGCATAGTTGTTGAACCCCAAGGTGCGATTACGCCTCGGTCATCAACACTCATAGTTTTGGCCGATTCTGGCCCGTTTCTTGGACTATTACTCAGTGTTTTGGGGTCTCAGAGCGATTTCCACGATTGATGATCCTGGGGATGCGTTTACGTGTCCGTCGTCAACACTCAGAGTTTTGGCCAATTCTGACCAGTTTCGTGGACTATTACTCACCGTTTTGGGGTCCCAAAGCGATTTCGATAGTTGTTGAACACCAAGGTGCGATTACGTGTCAGTCATCAACACTCACAGTTTTGGCCGATTCTGGCCCATTTCTTGGCCTAT